>NC_068939.1:159430135-159730135 GCF_016801865.2 Culex pipiens pallens | reverse complement strand
AACATAGAAGCAAGCATCTGAAGGAAACTTGATCTATATTTAGACTTCCAATCCCCTCAGGCAAATCAGGGATCAGCGCGTATTTAATAATATGAGAAGAAGAGAATAACATGTTTCAACACTACGGATCAATTCACTGCTACAGTGTAAACCTTCTGATGGCCGACTGCTTAGCGTCCCAGACCACCACCAAACCAAAGGTGTGAGTTCGAATCCCACCTGATTTATTTTAGTTTTTATTCATATTCAAATTCCTGATTCCAAATTTCAAAGGTACCGACCGGGATTTGATCCCTGAACCTCCTGCTTGGGAGACAGAAGCCGTAACCATTAAGCCACGGAGCCGGTTAGGGAACGGTAACTGACTGTGTTTCCACGAAAATTGAAAGTGCTTTCATTCAGCATTCTTCATCGACAACGGTATTTGAATGCTCACAAACAGAACTGTCGGAATCATCATTACGGAGCTACCGTCAGTGACCGCACACGAAGTTGGAACAAAAAAACCAAGCTTAACACAAAAGCAGCCGCCTGACCCGACAACGCATGCTTTCTCTCTCTTTTTTCTCTTTCTTTCTCGTGCCGTGTTGCGTAGTGACAGCAATCATTTGAATGCAGTCTTGAGAAAGGTGATCGGAAATTTTATAAAATCAAGCAAAACAATGTAAAGGGGCCAAAGCCGAAGTGTAAACAAACAGTCTGTCCTGCTTACGTCAGTGGATGTTTACATTAGGAGCGCGCGGGACAGACTCTTCGTTTGCACTTCGGCTTTAGCCGTGCTCTCAATTGACTGTGCGAGAAAAGGTTCTGTTAGACTATGACAAACAAACAAACAAAAAAACACCTATTTTATTTTGTTTTTGACAGTTTGCCAAACTCGCAAACTTGTTTGCGGCAAACTAGCAAACAAAGCCAAATGTATGTAGGCTGACTTTCAGGGATCAGTTTCGCTAGAATCAACCAATCAGCTGTCTGATTTCAAAATCAACCTGGAAAAAAATCTGCTGGTTTCTGGGGACAATCCGCTGCTCCAGCGGATTTTTTCGCTGCACAAGCGGTTTCGGATCAGTTTTTTTTAACTCGTAACGTAAACAATGAAAATAAACCTTGCTGGAAGCTAGAGACGAAACCATGACCAATGTCAGTAAATTCAGATGGTATTACAAGTTATAGTGCAGTAGTTTTCTACATTTTTGCAAATCGACTTATCTGTATATTTTTTCATTTGGATGCACCTTAGCCCATGCATTCTATATGTCAAAAGAAGCCATTTTGCAACAATAGTTTTTCCCTGGGTGTAGAAAAGTGGTTCGCAAAGCGGCCTCAATTTAGAACTGTCAAAGCGGAACCAATCTACTGTTTTCAAAATAATACCAAGAAGTGGCAAGTATTGTAATCGATTTATAATTTATTTTGTAAGGAATAAAAAAAAATTGAATAATATTACTTCGATATTATCACTGTGTTAAAAAGATACATGATCTGGGAACTTCCATTCGGTTGCTCTGTTGTTTCACATAATTCCACTTCTGACGCAATTTTTCGTAACTTGGTAAACAAAAAAGGCCTCTTTTGGTCGCCCATCTTTTAGTCTACGAACAAAAAAAGCGCGAAACACTCACCTAATTTTTCAGAGAAAACTTTAACATCAACAGATCCATAATGTTGCAAAATAAGTTACTTTAACAGCAAAAAATATGTCACGCTTGAGCTTGAACAAAGCCTTCTACTTTGTTTATGTTTACAGCTATAGTGCAGTTGTAGTAGTGGGAAGCAGTGGGGAGAATTCGAAAATCACGTTACGCATTCTGTCTTTTCAGCACCCAGGTTTTTCCAATCCTTTTCGGTGTCTTCGGAAAAGTGATAAGTTATGATAAGAACATTTTTTGAAAATGATATAGGAGCAATCAAAACCGGAAATGGATTTTATTTGTATTTTTTATTTGGATCAAACTTTGTGGGGGCCTTTCCTATGACCAAAGAATCTTTTATGTGTCATTGGTTCACCCATATAAGTCTCCATACAATTTTGGCAGTTGTCCATACAAAAATGGTACGTAATTATTCAAACAGCTGTTACTTTTGAGTGAATTTTCTGAAATTGTCTAAGAAACATTAAAGATTGGACCTCTGGTTGCTGAGATATAGCTGCTTAACGTGAAGACTTCCATCATTGTCATGATTTTTGTTCAAAGATATAAATATTGCGTCACTTTCAATATTTTGACAAAATTCCTTCAACAAGTTGTTTGGAATCGTGCCCTACACATGCTGATTCCTTTTGGTAACGATTACCCCAAAAAAAAAAATCAAACCATCAACATTAACGACCCCCGGGTCTTTTGTGGTCTCTATTGCAAGTTTCTGCTCGAACCTAGGAGTCCGAAGGTTTGAATGGGGAGGGCACCCAAACCTCTTTTTACTCCAAGGAACCTTCCACCCCAGTGTTTGAACTGACGACCTTCGGACTGCGAGTCCAACCGCCGCCAGCGATTCCACCGGAGTAGGCTTGGTTTGGTTTGTTGTTTGTACTTATGGCATGGAAACGACTCCTACACCTGGAATGACTTAACGGCCTAACAACCAAGGCCGGGACCGACATTTTACTTCCTCATCCGATGGAAGGTACCGGAATAAAACCGCGGGAGATAAAAGTGCTCTCGCGCAAGACAACGGTAACAGGTACTCACACACTGTACCTGTTGTACTTCGACCGCGGCACCGTCAAGATCCAAGACCTGCGGCGGACTAAGACATTGGACGGTTTTTGGGCAAACTGGCGGTTTTACACCAAAAACCCGACGGACGTAGCGCAATGCCACCGTTGCCAGAAATTTGGCCACGGCTCGCGGAACTGCAACCTCCGGCCCCGCTGCGTGAAGTGCGGTGAGTCACACCTCTCGGAGGCGTGCGCACTGCCAAGAAAGGCGGACTTGGGGGACAAGGCAGAACAAACCAAGCCGCGCGTAAAGTGCGCAAACTGTGACGGCAACCATACCGGCAATTACCGCGGATGCGTCGCGCGCAAGGCCTACCTCGAGGAGCAGGAAAAGAGGAAGAAGAAAGCAGCAGCGTCCCTCTCTCCTCAGCGGAGTACGAGCGCAGCCGTTCCTGCAGTTGGGCAGCGTACGGTTCCAGCGGACAACCCAGCGATCCCTCCTGGATGGGGGCGTTCGTTTGCCAGCGTGGTCGCTGCCGGTAGCGGCGATGCGGCCCAGCAAGGAGTCACCGGGGAAGATCTCTTTACCCTGCCGGAGTTCTTTGCTCTCGCGGGGGAGATGATGACGCAGTTTCGGAGCTGCCATAACAAGGCGGAGCAATTTCTGGCCCTCGGGGAGCTGATGATCAAGTACATCTATAATTGATTATTTTTGTCTGTGATCTAGTTTTAAGCTTTCTCTCTATCTATCCTTTTCCCATTGCTCTTTCTGTAAGTTTTTTGAAAACTTTTTCTTTCTCTTGTCTATTCCATAGTTATAAGTAATAATTTTTCGATTGAAATACGATGTAAAACACAGCTGAAAGGAACACCAAAACTCTGTTGTGTACCTAAATGAACTCATTGTAACTTGATTATTCACAAATAAAACCGAATTGAATTGAAGTTTTATGAAAAAAAGTTAAACAAAAAATCACCAAAAAAATTTTACCCGTGTATCATTTTTTTCAGTGTAGTCCTTATCTATACCTACAACTTTGCCGAAAACACCAAATTGTCCGAAAAATCCTTCAAAAGATACAGTTTTTTAAATTTTAATTTATCATTTTTGAATAAACAGCTGCCAAATTTGTATGGAATATTGGACAAACTAATGATGCAAAATGGTTTCTTTGGGCATACTGAAGGCACCAAAAACGTTTTAGCCGGATTAAAAAATACAAAAAAAAAATCGAATGACCGAAATCTGAGAGAACTGCTTAGTTGTAATTGAGGCATGAATATTCAGGCGGGATAATTGTAGTTGCTGACAGCTGATATTTTGATATTTTAACAACCCTGACCATTTGTTTATGGACAGCTGCCAGAATTGTATGGAGCTTTGTATGGGTGAACCAATGACACAAAATGGCTTCTATGGTCATATAAAAGTTTGTGCAAATTTAAAAAATATAAATAAAATTCATTTCCGCTTATTGGACCTTTTCAAAGACAACTCTAGAAACAAACAACGAAGTTTTTTTTTAAATTTGCGAAATCCAAGTTTTTTTTGCTGAAATTCAGACAGAGTGATATTTTACATTTTTAGTAAGGAAATTTTTATACCAATGTAGGTTCTGTTATAAATGATTTTTTCCTACTCATTAGCAAACAGGGAGAGTCACCCATCATGACAATCGCCTGAGCACCTAAACATGTATACTAATTGATAAGCTCTGTGTGTGTGTTTTACTTCACGGCTTAACTTTGGCGTTGATGTTTGTGTTTTTCATTCAACCGAGCGATCCGTTTGCACGCCGCTAATATTTACAATCGGATTTCGGAGTTCGAGCTGTGTTGTGAGTTGTTCGTGCATATGAACTCATGCAATGGGCAACCTTTCACGGTCGTGATTCTTTCATTAAATTACACCGCTCGTTTGCACGATATTCTAATTAGTTGTGAATGTCGTAAAATTGGAGTACAGTTTGAAAGATAGTTTATTGAAGTAACTAGCGGAATAAATTAACCTTGATGTCACATTAGAAAAGAAAGAGCTGCGGGAGAAAGTCATTGAACTTATACTTACCTCCCACGACCGAACTCCCATTCTTACTGCATGTTTATATTACCACCCGCAGCGGGGGATATGTATGGATGGGGACACACCGGGCAACACATACTACAATAGAAACATTAATAGTATTTCCAAGGGACCAACAACCCAGTTCAAGGATTTTTGTGTTTTGTGAATTTTGTTTGATGCAGAGTTTTCATATTTATGGTAAACATAGAAAGTTTGAGAAATGACTTCAAAAGATTGTTTTGCATGCTTTAAACGTTTTGATTATGATTACTTTTGCAAAACTAGAAATTACTATAAACGAGTAAACTGCTCTACAATTGATTCCACACAGGCGATTTCGCACAGCATCTTTATTCAGGAAGTGACATCACGAAACGTACACCAACTAACGTAGACATACGAATACAGAATGAAATGCGTATACGGACAAGTCTCAATCAATATTTACGATACTTCCAGTAATGGCTTACTATAACGAACAATCAGTTGGAGCCTGCCCCGAGCATGGAGGTTTACTATATACAGCAAAGAGCGGTACACTGCTCCAAGGTTACTACACGATAGAGCGGATTGTACGAACTATAATACTGTTTGAGAGAAGGTATACTAACCGATAGCTGAATGAAACAAATCTTGGTTCCGTTATTTGTTGAATTGTAGATTGTTAACTCACACTTTTGCAGTCATTTCTAAAATTGTTTCCTGAATCACGGGAATATTAAAAAAAATCCCATAAACTTTTAACTTTCTCTTACTCCGGGGAAGTTTAAAGTTCCCGAAACACTTTTCAGATGCAATTTTCTAGTTAAGTGACTCACGTTGCATCATCAAACACAACAAATAGGCACGCGCACACACACAGACATGACATCGTTATCTGCACGACAAAGGCAACACAACAGCGAATCGCGAACATTCGTTGATGAACGCATAATTCGCGGCGCGGAGCACGTCTAGACCATTTGAAGCACTTTAGGGAAAGGGCCAATCGGGATACGACAACTTTACACATGTACATTAGCTGGAACCAGCTGTATGTGTAGCTGGGTGTGGAATGACACGGATTAGTGTCCACTGTCCGGCCGGACTAATTGACTGCGTGTGATTCTTCAATTAGATGGAACCCTACACTTTGAAATATCTATTCTCCAAAAAGCACTACATTGAGCATTTGTGTTCATATCACAATAAAAAAGTAATCTATCATTGATTTAACACTCAATCAAGAAATGCGCATCACTTCAAGTGACGTTTTGACCTAGTTGCCTAGATGCATTATCCTTATCGGGAAGACACAACGGGAAGTAAAAACATTGTGGTATTCAACATCGTTTTAGTTAGTTCTTCACCGATTTCCATAGCTGAACCCAAAAATATGTATCAAAAATTGGACGAGCTTTCCGGTAAAAATATTTACGAGACTGAAAAACCAAGTCTGTCATATAGAAATTCCCAAAAACCACCAAAAACCCGTTTTTTCAACATTTTTATTTTCAAAACCGCTGTATCTTCCCAAGGATTAGATATAGGACAATGGTCAATATAAAGATTTTTATGTAAAATTGTCTGGGGAATCGATTGCCACTACCGGTTTTCAAAAATTTTGACGTTTAGACCACTTTTCAAAAAAACTGTTTTAGTAAACGAAATGGGTAATTCGTTATCTTGTGCCATTTTTTAGTTTAATAATTTATTCTGAAACTTTCAATAAAGAAATTACATGAATAAAATAAAAAAATAAAAAAATTGCATTCGAAAGAAAAAACATTTCAAAATTACAAAGCCAAATCAAAATAATAGTTGAATTCACAACATTTTATCGCAAAAAAAATATCTCAAGTTTTTTTTTATTTATACACCAGGGTTGTTGAAATTTCAAAATACCAGCTCTCAGCAACTACAATTATCCCGCTTGAATATTCATGCCTCAAATAAAACTGCTCTTCTCTCCTTATCGAAGCTCTCAGCGTCAAACATAGCCGAACACGTTTTCGTGTTAACACACTCGCGATTGACATTTTCCTTTTCTCTCTCATTCCCGCTTCCACGATCATGCTACCGCAACAGTATTTAACCACAAAAGCCGCCACAAAACCAATTTCGCAAACGCAGTTTAACGAGACGTCATGCGTGGTCGGCTAATAATCGCCATCTCGCGTTCTTTCATTGCAGTTTTCGGAGAGATTGAGAGACTCAGCGGCGAGAGCGCAGAGTCGATGAAAAGGGAAGGAGTGATAGAGAGAGAATGCCATCGCTGGGAATCACGAGACACAAGAAGAGATCTCACAAGCTATAGTGATGGTCGCTATACTCTCGGATGTTTTTGGTGCAGAGATAATCAATTGATAGCTTTTCTATCACTCATTTGAAGCACTGTTTGACGGAACGGAACGGAATCGACGTAACACCTTATAATGTGGCCCTCTTAAACCTTGCGGTTTCGTCAACGGATCCACAGGCGTGTATCGTTCTTTTTGCGACAAGCACTGTTTGACACTCAATTTTTTTATTTAATATTTCATGATCAGCGTTAGGGGCCGGTCATAAAACTATTTTGAGAAGTCGTCGCGGGCCGGATGAAATGGCTTCACGGGCCGGACGTTGGGCAGGCCTGGTTGTTCGGTAATTGGGCTGAGAACGTAGCCCAGTCTCCGAATGTTGCTCGTTAACTGGGCTGAACAAAAAATAACGAGGGGATCACCAATGCATAATATTTTCCAGATGAAATATAAAAATAAAAGTTACTCAAATTTATTTACAATGCTTACTTTTCATATTTCTTTAATTGTAACTTGAAATTAAACAAAAGTTTGAAAAAAGTTTTTTTTTATTTATTGAATATGATTTTTGCATCCATTAACCCCTCGGTCATTTTGGTTTGTTTTGGTTTTTTACGTTTGTCTGCTACGGCCCAGTTGAACAACGACCAGTTACCGAAAGACTACTGTATAACAAAAACTGTCAAGGAATTATTTAGATTTGAGGAGTACAAATCTGGAGTTTTTTTTTTGAAAAGGACCGATAAACCAAATTTCCAGTTTTTGCTTTTTGGGGTTTTTTAATACCCCTGACTCAAGGCGGTTTCAAAAACACCCAAAAAGCAAAAACTGGAAATTTGGTTTATCGGTCCTTTTTAAAAAAAACTCCAGAAATATAAAACTGTGTCGTTTTTACACCTAACAAATTTCACAAAATGCTATCAGAGTGCTTATGACTTGCACGTTTAAAAGTATTCATAAAATAAACCGTGACTTGAATCAAATCATTATGGTCTTCATTTTTTTTTTTGTAAAACGTTTATAATTTTTCAAAATGTCAAGTTTGCTTTTACGAATGATATCGTTCTCAGTATTTTCACGAACACTTTTCCAGAGTTTTTTTTATTGTAAAGGTCCTGTAATATGTGAAACACAACAGTTTATAGGACCTTTAAAAAAACTCTAGATTTGTTAATTCAAATGTTCAAAGGTTTAGAAGTTTTAGAAAGCCTTTGGATCTTTTAATGGATAAATATATTTAGTAAGGAATGTCAAAAAGAACAATTCTAGAGTGTTTTTTTAAAAGGTCCTATAACATATGAAACATATCCCTTTTTAAATCAAACTCATACTTAAATTAAAATGTCAATGTCCAAAAATTGTTAAAATTCCATACAAATCCGTATTATGCGTGAAATTCCCTACAAAAATTCCGGCCTGTCAAAAATCCGCGAAGAGGGTCGAAAATCCGTATGGTAAGGAAAAAATCCGTACAGTTGGATACGGAATATGTACGGATGTTTTAATTTTGGGCAAGTTATGATTTAAAAAAAATAGTATTTTCAACATGATTTCTAAATCTGAAAGTACTTTTATAAAATGTTGATAAAGTGCACCGTTTTTGAGCTAGCCAGTCTTTTTTATTTTTTAACATATATGTAGTGGTTATCCTTGTGCTTCTTCGAAAAAAAAAATATGTTCGTAAATAGAAAAATAGAAAATTTTCTACAATTAGCTTTTTGGAAAATTGACTAAAAGAATAAAAAATACCACATATGATTTTTTTAAGTGCTACAAAATCGACCCTCAATTTTAAATGGATGATGTCCGGGACCCGTGGTGTAGAGGTAAGCGTGATTGCCTCTCACCCAGTCGGCCTGGGTTCGATCCCAGAAGGTCCCGGTGGCATTTTTCGAGACGAGATTTGTCTGATCACGCCTTCCGTCGGACGGGAAGTAAATGTTGGCCCCGGACTAACCTAAAAAGGTTAGGTCGTTAGCTCAGCCCAGGCGTAGGAGTCGTCTCCCTGGGTCCTGTCTCGGTGGAGAGGTCGTCAGATCGAATCCCGGGGTGGATGGAAGCTAAGGTGTAAAAAGAGGTTTGCAATTGCCTCAACAATCAAGCCTTCGGACACTTAGTTTCGAGTAGGAATCTCGCAATCGAGAACGCCAAGGCAATGCTGTAGAGCGAATAATTTGATTTTGATTTTTTGATTAGATGTCCTGGAAACAATAGATCGATTTTAAAAAGAGAAACTTCGGTGAAATTTTCTCGAATCCTTGAAAAAATATTTGTTTAGGTTTAAAAAATCACGACTTCAATTTCAAAAGGGCTTAAATAACAGTTATTAAAGGTTGACAAAACCGCTCTTTTTTATTAGCCACTCATTTCCGCTCGCTCATGAAAAAAAAAATTGTTTCAAGTACTGCTTTCTTGATACAGTTTTCTAACATCACATTTGAAAAACAAATCGGGATTTAAGTAAAATTCATACTAATACATCTACATTTTTGTAATTGTCGGCATATTGTACAATTTAGTGAAACATTTTACTCCAAAATATAAAAAACGACATTTTAAAAAGAAAATTATTTCTGCTTGAACGGTGCACATCAACCAGAGCTTTTTGCACCTAAATTTTGAGCAGTGCTGTTATTCGAGCGAGAAGAATGAAAACTTTGCTCGCGAGCTTTTCTTCTCCTCGCTTGCACTCGCCTTTTCGCCGCGAGCGCTGTTTTACTTTTCGTTCGCAGGCAATTCTGCCTCACGCTGTTCGCGAGCGGAGGAGAGCACGGGCAATCGCTCTCGGCAGCTCGGGACCCGCGGCGAGAACTCGAAAGAGAGAGAGAGAGGAACAAACCTCGCGAGAGCGCGCGAATTCCAACACTGCACTTGATTATTTTGAAAACTACGGGAACTGCGTTATAATTTAGAAAACAACACAACTAAATGAAAAAAAAAAAAAAAAGATGAATAAATGTCCTATAAAACTACATGTTCTAGGTTTGTTACAGTTACATAAGTCACGAAAAACGGCAGGTTCGTTTTATTAAATTATTTTTGCAAATAATATTTTTTTGAGAACTACCCAAGTTTAGAAAAAAACTTTAAACTTTTTTTATGAAAATTTAATTTTTCAATAAATTAGTACGTCAGGAAATCTGACAAAATTTCTAGTTGAAAAATTGTTTTTAAGCTGTTGCACAGTTTTTATTTCATGATTTCAGTTTTAAATTAAACAAAATCTACATGCATTTTAAGCGCTAAAAATAAGATTTGATTGAGATTGAGATTCTGCTGGTATTTTTATTCAGAAGACTAAACTGAGGTCGTAGGATTCGATTTTGAGAAAAAAAAAATCTTCATGGTTCGCTTGTCTGAAGTTCCATACAAATCTTCGGGAAATCGAAATTCAGATAATCGAGTCTTGACTGTACGTCAAATAATTATTTGATCGTTTAATGGATAACATACCCTACATTGATATTTAATGTTTTATCTCAATTAATAAAATTAAGTTAAAATTGTGCTTATTACTCCTACAGCTAAACAAACAAATCTCATAAATTGTCCAGCCAAATACACATGTTTTGGGGCCAAATCTCTCGTGCACGCAATGCCATAAAAGTGTACGACCTTGAGCCGAGCGGGAGGAGAAAATTCTGTTCAGAACTGTTTCTTCCCGCGAGCGGGGGGCCATAAAACTTTGCCTTTATCTAACAGGTGCTGATTTCATAACAGGGTGCAGTGTTTTTTCTCGCTTTTTGATTCTTCCTTTTTTTTTGTTCTGGGAGGGTAGTGAAAAGGTTATCTTGTTTTTATTCATGTTTTTTTGGGAGTTTTGTTTTTGTAACTTATTGTTTATGCTTCTTACCTTAACAAATTATCGCGATCCAGTAAAATTGCTGTTTTGATGTGCACTAGAAATTAATTCTCGGAGTTTTTCTTGATTCAAAATCCAATTTAATTAGTGAAGCCCCAACAAAAACAAAAAGTCACCAACTGGTTCACTGTGGCCAATTGGCCTGTTCGCCCCCCCCTGCACTGATTCCCTTACGTCGTTGTTAATCCTTCCTCAGCTGGAGACGTGCCTGTTCCAGCGTACACTTCGCGATCACTTCCAGAGCCACAGCAAAATCCATTATCATCACCAGCAGCAACGTAATTTGCTCGTCGCCATTGTGTTTTCCTTCTCGAACAAAAACAAAGTCATCTTTTTTTTCTCCTCCCAGCTTGAGCCCACCCCCACTAAATCCGTTCGAATCGTCTCGCAATCCGGTCACATCTTGGTTCCCTCCCGTCGCGACGACCGATATTCCAGCACTTCCGGATGATTTCGCGAAAGGAAAATAAAAAGTCTCTTTTTTCGTCTGCTCAATTTTATAACACACCACAAACTGCGCCACACAACTGGGCACGGGCCACTCACTGCTGACTGCTGCTGCGGCTGCACAAACACACGGAACACCGTTTTGAGTCACTTTTTTTCCACTAAGCGCACAGAGCGACGGACGGATTTTACTGCGGAACGGAGGAGGAAGATTGTGCGGATTCGGGATGCGCGGTCAGTCAGTGGACAAAAAACAAAAACAAAATGACAGCTGTGGCGAGTGCAGCTGACAGCGTGAAAGTAACGCGAGTAACGTGCGAGGAACAGGGGTGGGATTACAAGAACAACAACAAATAATACACGATTATTGATTTTACTCAATATTTAGGTTAAAATCAACATTGAAACATTCATCTCATCAGGGAAACAATTGTCTCGATTTCCGCTTTGAATAGAAACCAATTTGGAACTTAGATGGTTGCTTGAAGGTTCGAATCTCGTTAACTGTAATAAGTATGATCCCCGGCTGATCCTTGTTCTACATAATAAGCACTCATTTCATGCTTGCCATTTTATTAGGGCAAATAACTTATTTAACCAAGAGTGTGTACCTTTCATACCTTATGTAAACTGTCTTTTGAGTGAAAGGGATACACTATTGTTTACATGTGTTTTATGTGCTCTTTTGAAATGTTAGGCTCCATTTTACATCTTTTTTTCTAGAGCACTCAGATTTTTTTACAGAACTTCCGCAGAAAGAAAAATATTAGTCAAAAGGCTTTCTAGGCCCAGTGAAAAAAATATTAACTAACCCAAAAATGACAAACTTCTAGTCACAGTGTCCTAATGCAAAATCGTTTATAAAATATCCAGTACTTTGTTCTATAAATCCAGATTTTTTGTGAGAACTTAAAATAATAATAAAAAAAGCTAGAAAAAAATCAAAACTCCTATGTTATACGATTTAAAAACGTTACTTAATCCACCTTGAGGTGGTTGGTGCCTACCTCTCAGTTATAGTGATTCCAACCCCTCTAAAGTGTCCACATGTTTATGGATCTCCCCTAACGTTCGCAGCACCTAAGAAGCCCTAATAAAAATAAGTGATGAGTAAAAAAACAGACTACCTACAGACTTTTTGTCAAGATTATACAGACACGGCCTTTGAGGAAAATGGCATCCCTCTACACGGCTTTTTCGTGGCGATCAGACCCGACCAGTTGAGGTTATGTGAGTTGGGTACTAAAGCCCTATGTAATTTTTTATGTACAACGGTAAAAAACACGATTAAAAACCATTTCTGATCACTTTTTTTCATTTTAACGCAAAAAATTTTTTTGTCAAGACAACATTTTTTCGATGGATCAACTATGGTCCCCTTGGAAAGAGCTGTCAAGTAGGAGCTTTTCTGTCAAGAAGGACCGCGGGGTTAATTTTTCAAAATTGATTCAAAAATCCATTTTTAACTCTTTGTGGTCTTGCAATGGGTCATTGTACTCAGAAAAATAAGCTTTATCGCTGTAAACAATAATATCGGCAATCTAAGCTTCATTTTAGGACCCAATTCAGACCATTTTTTAAACTGCTTGTAATTTAGGATAGGTAAGTCAGACCTTGAAAATTCTTACTCCACCTAAAAGCGGTATACGCACTTCGGAAGAAACCGGTCAAGAAAAAAATCAAATGGGCAGCAGCGGCAGCTAAAGCAAGCCAGAGAGGGGGAAGAAAAGCCCCAAGAAATCACTCCCTCTCCTTTGTTCTGCTGTTCGTAAAGCCATTTCTTGACCCCTTTCCCTCCGATCAGCATACTAGCCTAAAAGGTCTTCTCATATGCTTTCTAAAAATATATATCATGTGTGGGTTTCATGAAAAAATCACCCTTTTTACCATAATTTTAATTTAATATGAAACAGTTTTTAAACATAACTTTTTAAATACATGATAAAACTGCATGAATTTAAACAGCAACTTAGGGGTCGTTAAGACGGATCCATTAAAACCATTCCGGCCAAAATCGGTTGAGCCTGTGACGAGATATTTCAGTGACATTGATTTGGTACACATGTCTACATACAGCCAAACACACAGACATTTCAGTAGTAGTTCCTCAGTAAAGTGAGGAAGGCAAAACGTTACTTAATTGGTTGGTGCCTTCCTCAAATTCATGTTGTATTTCAGGTTGTATTTACAAATTAATATAAGAGTTAAAAAAATACTTAATTTTTTAAATTTATTTGTTTTATTTTTTTCATTTTTTTTTAATCATTTTTTTTTTAACCAGAACAGCAATTTTCAATTCTTTTTTACCAACTCTTCAAAATAAAGGAGAAAAGGGAACCTTTAATTGAATTTAAAAGTGCTGATATGCCAACATTAAGTGCACGATGGAATTGTGCTGGGGTTTTTGCACAGTTTTTGATTTTTTAATTTTAGCTGTTTTAATATTTTGAAAAATTGTTTTTTTAATTAATGTAATTTTCTTAATTTTTTGGAAATTTTTGCAGGATATTTAATTTTATTATTTTGGATTTTTTTTCGATTTTTTTAATTTCAGGATTTTTTTTTAACTTTTTGATTTTTTGAATTTTTGGAATGTTGGGATTTTTTTTAATTTTTTGAAATTTTTTTAAATCTTAGAGTTTTCTAAATTTAAAAAAAATGACTTTTTGGAATTTGTTAAATTTTTGGATTTATAATTTTTTTTGAAAGGTTTGATTTTTTGGATTTTTTGAAATTTTTAAAACATTTACATTGAAACCTCGATGGTTTGACACCAACTGTTGTCAAACGAACGGGATCACTTTTTAGTTTGACATCCTCATTACACAGAGCTTACACGTACTACCACTGCTCGTTTTGTTTGATAGTATGTGTGAGTCCCGTGTAAAAAATGAGACAGTTCGTCACTTTTTAGTTTGAATTTTTCCAAACCAACAGTTTACAACTAAAAAAGTGTCAAACGAAAAAGTTACCAACCACCGGAAATTGTTTGTATAATTTGTGGAATTTTTGATTTGTTTTAAATGTTACACACGACTAAAACCGAGACTAACACCCATTTCTGATGACTTTTTGGCATTCAAATGTAAAAAAATAAATTAACGAGACAACATTTTTTGGATGCATCAACTATGAAACAAACAACAAACTGTCAAGCAGGAATTTTTCTGTCAAGAATGGCTGTGAAGTTATTCTTTTAAAATTGATTTAAAAACCCATTTAAAATCTTTTGCGACCGTACAAAGGGGTGTTTTCTTGAAAATAATCTTTATCGTTGTGAACAATAATATCACAAATTATAGCTTTTTTTATAGCTCTTTCGTCCCTGTGTTTCCGGCACGTTTTTGTTGCTGCCTGATTGTTGGTCATTATTAGGCTTAGTGATTTTTCACGCTCGAAAATTGCAAATTTCACGGGGACCTCAATTTCAAAACACCAAATTTCACGCAAATTTCGCGGAACTTGAAAAATGTTAAAATAACTCTGAAAATCCTATGTTTAAATCACAGAAACTACGTTTTATGCTTCATTATATATTATTATGTAAAAAAAAATTTACTAAATTTGAATGCGACAAAAAAATTCTTCCAATTAAAAAAAAATCCTCCTGGTTATTGGATGGGCTCTATATATTTTTTGAAACAAAATGAGTAGGGCACGCGTATTCTCATTTACTGAACTGCTCTTTTAATGTTCGACTAACAAAGCTCAAATGTTTTCGCTAATTTGCTTCTGTTATATCATTTTACATTTTATTGAATTTCATATCAAAGCTAGATTTGTTCAGTCAAAATGAGTAAAATAAATTGAATTTTCTGCGTCATTTAGCCCATTAAACATATTTTTTAAGGGTTTTAGCTCATTTTTCAAAAACTAAATTTATAAACATTTTGAAAAAATAATATAATTTTTAACAAAATCCTTATTTTTATTCTAAATGAGAAGAGAAAACAAAAAAGGAGTATTTTTTAACTTTCAAGGGAATCATCTACCCAAATAAACAAATACCGTAAACTGGGGTCAATCGGGACACATGGGGCGAATTGGGACAGCAGTTTTAACCATGTTGGAGCACAATATTTTGGTTTTTCTTGTTGGTTACGGTAAGAACAGACTCAAGCCAACAAAATGTGTACATCCATTTCCAAATTTGAATGCTTTAAATGCTCTGAAAACTGCTGTCCCTATTCAGACTGTAGTCCCGATTCACCCCAGATTACGGTATCGTTAAAATTTAACAGGCCCAAAAAAAAATTGTTATGTTTTTAAAATATGTTTCCAAATAAAAAAATACTCTTAATTTTATTTTGAATAAAACAAACCTTGATTTTTTTAATTTCTTTCAAAACTATACCTTTCAAATAAAATAGCACTAAAATTTTTAGTACAGCGAATGAAAATATTACTAAATTTTGCTAGTTTCTAAAAAACTAAAAAATCTCAACATTTCTTGACACACATATACAATCAAGCTTTTTAATTGAAAACTAATAAAATTTCTTTTCTTTTTGGGTGAAATATTTATTAAGTTGTTAGGCTAGTACAAATTTTATTAAAAGTTTTTGTCTCCCCCCCCCCTCCCCATCCCTTCGAAGTTGGCCCGAAAAATCAGGGGACAAAAAAATCTTTTTTCGAAAAACTTAAACATGTCAATGGATCAGCTAAAATAAATTTTAAATTCATTCCCCTGCGTTTTTCATTCCATTTTTAGAATGTTTGGGATCATTTTAAGAATGTTTGGGTTGATTTAAAAATCTTTCGAATTTTTGAAAATTTTCGATGTTTGTTATCGCAAAATGTTTTTTTTTTTGCTAAAATTTTTGTTTTCGTCAGATCTTACATTTTTTGAAAACTAATGATTGCAAAACTACTGAACTAGTGTAAAATGCATTTTAAAACCCTTTTTCCATGCAAATGTTGAAACTATGGCTTGTTATTTCAACATTTTTTTTTGCCCATATTTGCATTCAATGATTCGAGAAAATTGATAAATTTAACGAATTTCACGCCGTCTACGAAACCGTCAAAAATCATTAACCTTATATTAGTAATAAAACCAGGGTAATCACTCGCTTAATTCTACAGTAGTTCATGACATTATTTTTATTCCTTTTTGAGTTTGATAAGTTATTTTATGAAAAATCGTTACATTTTCATACAAACATAAAATTTCACGGGATTTCGCGGAAAAAGCCAAATTTCGCGGATTTCACGCTGTCCGCGAAATCGTGAAATTTCACTAACCCTAGTCATTATACAAGTTTTATTATTATTCCCTCGATTATTCCAGTCTTATCAGCATACTTTTGCTACAAAAGAAATTAGTGTTAGTGTTCGATTTTGGTTCGATTCTTATGAAATTTCTTTGTGTGTTGGAACGACTGGAGGAATGGAAGAGTAAAAATTAGTTTGACAGCTGATTTTTAGAGTTGGAGTAGTCTGTAACTCGAATACGTTATGATGAACTCAAATTCGAATACGCGAATTTCGATTTGACGAATCCGCTCTAAACTAAAAAATAATTGAACCCAAATTTAAGTTCCTTAATTTTTATACGGATCTGTGTAAAAAGCCTAGCGTTACTTTTTACTGCATGACATTTCCACCATAACGTGTTCCACCCCTGACAGCGAATCTTTTCCCTCGTTTTCGCGATTTTTGTTTTGATCAGTTTCCGCACACACACACACACATTACTCACCACTTTCTTTGTCTCCCTCTCTCCACAGTTTCACGCATGGTTCCATCTCACTCTAGCACGCACACAGCGAACAAGTTTCCACTGCCCACTCCCTCGCCTCCTGCACTGTTCTCCTTCTTTTTTTGTGTTGGTTTGTAAAACTCATTCAATCTTACGCGAGCTGTCAAACGTGACGGTCGAGTTTTTCGTCGTGCTGCTTCTTTGTCGTGTCGCGCGGGTCGTCGTTTTGCAAGTCCCTCAAGCAGATCTTACGGGAAGACGTTCACGTGCCGGGGACAAGGCGAGGCCGGAACGCGTCATCGCGAAGCAAACCGGAAGTGGCAGTTTTGGGGTCGGATTTGGAAGCCTTTTCGGGTGCGTGTAGTGTTGTTGAGGTAAAGAATACTGAAAACAGTGTTTTTTGTTAGCTTTGTTTACAACAAAGTGTTGCTTCTAACGTTCCAAAGGTTCCGCTGGAGGATTCGTTTTTTTTCCAAAAAGTGGCCACATTAGTGAGAGTTACGTGGTCGCAAAACAAAAGTTAAACGAAGCTTCAAAAACGATGTGGTCGAGATCTGGCCGAGAGTAGCCAACCAGCAAGGGGCAGGAATCGCATTTTTTTCTTCTTCCGTCATCAGTGGCCATCATCAACCGTCATCGACGACGACCGCACTTGTGAGCCAGGCTCGGCGGTTGCCACGGGCAGGCGGAGAGGAGAAGGCCTTGGTTTCCGTCATCGTCATTGAAAAGAGCGCGCGCGGCGGAGGTTGTGCCTCGTCGTCGTCGTAACACACGGCCAACTGCGACGAGACACACAGCGGCTAAACGAGTCAAGACTTGGCCTGCTGCGCCCAGCGGCAGCAGTTGTGTGTTTTGTCCGCTCGTGAAGGTTTTTACGGTGTGAGTCTGGTGATCTGGCCATCGAGTTAGGCCGTCGTGTGTAGTAGCTTCGAGAAGAGAAGGGGACTACTCCGTGGACAACACGCGCGTGGTTGTTGGTTGAGTGTTGCTTCTCGTTGCGAGGATAGGGAGAACCTTCGAAGAGTGTATAGAATATCGCGTGTGAGGAAGAATCCTTTTTGAATCGCAGTGACGAGGAAGATCGGTTCCTGCATTGAGATCTACCAAGAACTTGACAAAGCTTCACGTGAAGCAAGGTGAGTAAATGTTATTTGGGTGACGTAATCTGATGCGTTCTGAAAAACTGTTGATATCGTAGATACACATTGATTGATAACACTTGCACCAAAAACGGGGAGCTTAGTTCAACTCTCCAACATAACTTCGTTGACAAAACTTTATAAAATCATTTTCTTTTTCAAAACATTTAAAATTAGAATATTCTGACAATCCTAAACATCTAAAAATCTTCAAATCTAAAACTTGGAAAATAAAACATCTCAACATCTTAAAGCGATTGTCCACCCTCCATACAAAAAAGATTTGAAGTGTCCATGTAGTTTATGGATGGTCCATAACTTTTGTTTTTTTTTAAATATTTTTTGTTTCTGAATCCTAACATTATTTCGATTTTTGTTTCTCGAAATATTAAGTTTAAAGACTCTTAGATATTTAAGATTTTAAAATCTAATGATGATATAAAATTTCAAGAAAAATGAAATTTAAAAATTCTTTTACTCAAATTTAAAAAAAAACTAACTACCCAAAATCTTATTAATTTTTTTTAAAGTAAATATGAAAATTTAATTTCAGATTTTTTTTTCAATTTTAAATTATTTTTTTGAATGTTTTAATATATTTTTTTCGAGATTTCTTGATTTTTAATTCTTGAATTATATTTTTATTGAATTCTCGAATCTACATTTTAGAATTTTTGATTTTTAAAATATTTGTTTTTTTTTGAATTTTGAAATTTGTTTTATTTAACTTTGATGTTTTTAATATTAGATTTTTTTAAATTTTGATTTCTTTTTTGTTTTTCTTCAGGTGTTAGGGGTTTATAAATTTCAGTATTTTAATCTTTTTGAGTTTTATAATTTAGTACTTTTAGAACCTCTAATTCTTTTTTTAATTTTGAGATTTAAAAAAATTGGATCTGGGAATTTTAGTATCTCAGAGTTTTAGAATTTTAAAACCTAGTATTTTGTTTTTTTTTGTTTTTGGAATTTTAGTTTTTCAGAATTTTAGTACCTTAGAACTTAAGAATTTTTAATTATTAGAAATTTTAATTTCATAATTTTAAGTATTACATTTTTTAATTTTTGGGTTTTTATATTTAAGGATTTCTGAAATTTAAAATTTTTGATTCCTGAAATTTATAATTTTTGATTTAAAAAAGTAATAATAATTAATTTGTTTCAGAAATTTTAGTTATTTAATTTTATTATTTTTTGAGTGTATGAATTTTTAAATTTCACATTTCCTGAAATTTTTTATTTTTTAATCAAAAACTCTTAAAGTTACTAAATCTCAAAATTTGAAATATTTTAGAGTTCTTAAACTTAATAATTTTAAAAATCTAAATCTACCTTTAAGAATTTTAGATTTGAAGTATATAAGAGTTTTCGAAATAATGAAATAAATAAATATTAGAACCTTGAATTTCTAAATTTTCAATTTTTTTGTTTTATTTTAGTTTCTACTATTTTAAGTTATTTTTATATTTTTAAAATCAAATTTTTTTGATTTTTTTTTTTATTTCAATTTTCAACTTTTTCTTCAGTTTTTAATTTGAAAATACTAGTTTTATTTTGAAGACTTTATTTTTTTTGCTTTCTGTGTGTTTCTAAAACCGCATTGAGTCAGGAGTATTCAAAAACACTCAAAATAAAAACAAAATGAAAATTTTGTTTTTTGGACTTTTTTTTGTAAAAATTACTCCAAATTTCCTGAATTTTAATATTTTTGATTCCATAAATAAAAAATTGCCTGGTTCTCAAATTTAAATTATTTTTGATTCTTAGTTTTAAAAAATATCTGTTCTTAAGTTTAAAATTTGTTGGTTCTTTTATTTAAACAATTTTTTTTCTCACAGATTTAAAAAATTTTGGTTCTGAAATTTAAAAATAGTTTGTTAAAAATTGTTACCTAAATTTAAAAATTTTTGGGTAATGAAATTAAAAATTTTTGGTCCTTGAATTTAAACATTTTTGGTCCTACAATTTAAAAATGTCTCTTAATCTTTAAATCTAAAAATTTTAAATTTTGAATATCTAAAAATCTAAAAATGTTTAATATAAAAAATCTTTAAATTTAAAAATCAAAAAATCTAAAAATCTAAAAATCTAAAAATCTAAAGATCTAAAAATCTAAAAATCTAAAAATCTAAAAATCTAAAAATCTGAAAATCTAAAAATTTAAAAATCTAAAAATCTAAAAATTTAAAAATCTAAAAATCTAAAAATCTAAAAATCTAAAAATCTAAAAATCTAAAAATCTAAAAATCTAAAAATCTAAAAATCTAAAAATCTAAAAATCTAAAAATCTAAAAATCTAAAAATCTAAAAATCTAAAAATCTAAAAATCTAAAAATCTAAAAATCTAAAAATCTAAAAATCTAAAAATCTAAGAATCTAAAAATCTAAAAATCTAAAAATCTAAAAATCTAAAAATTTAAAAATCTAAAAATCTAAAAATCTAAAAATCTAAAAATCTAAAAATCTAAAAATCTAAAAATCTAAAAATCTAAAAATCTAAAAATCTAAAAATCTAAAAATCTGAAAATCTAAAAATCTAAAAATCTAAAAATCTAAAAATCTAAAAATCTAAAAATCTAAATATCTAAAAATCTAAAAATCTAAAAATCTAAAAATCTTAAAATCTAAAAATCTAAAAATCTAAAAATCTAAAAATCTAAAAATCGAATCATTGAAAACCTGAACGCTTAAATTTCATGAAGTTTTAAAATTATAAAAACTGGAAAATCTTAACATTAAAAATCTATTAATCTCAAAAACTTAAGTATTTGTAAATTAAAAAAAATGAATCTTAAAATTCAAAATTTAAAAATATAATAATCTAAAAATCACTAAATTTCAAAATAGAATATCCAAAAATCTTAAAATCTCATCAAAAACTTTGAAAAAGATTTGCAACAGCCTTATCGAACATTGGACTAACTACTTAAAGAGTAGTTAAAAATCTTATAAACAGTAATTGACCAAGAAGGTTAAAACTGCCAGAAGTAAATGAATTAACAATAACAACATATAAACAGTAAAATCTAAAAATCTCAAAAAAATGCTGCGTCATTTGTAAATGACGCAAAACCATTATAAAAATAAATAAATAATGCTTTTGAAAATCAATATTAAAAAAAACTTGGTTGAAAATCGTTTTTTTTGAATTTTTGTTACTATATGTTTCAACGATGATTTCTTTCAAATCTTCTTTCAGATCTATATTAAACCTCCAAAAACCAGTGATTCACCCCACTTAACGCACAAAATGTCCATCTCGTCGGTCAAACTCGAGGACACCGGTTCGGACGCGGAACGTGCCGCGGCCGCCACACTGAACGGCCCCTCGATCCCAGCGCTCAGCGAAAGCAGCGAGGTCGCGGTGCTACGGGAAGAAAACTGCCGCCTCATGACCACCCTGCTGGAGTACAAGAAAACGCTGGAAAACACCAAACTGCGGTACGGTTCGGTGAAGAAGGACTATTATGCTGCCAAGAAGCGCCTCAAACGGCTCGCCGATAAGGTGGGCCAATCTGTGGGCGGTGACAGCGAGAGTCGGGAGAGCACTCCGACCAGTTGTGTTCAGCCGGCGGTGGCGGCCCCGGTTGACGATGAAATCCGGAAAAAGTGGAAGGAACCGAACGTGAAGGCGGCGCTGAAGTTGAAGGCCGCCATCGGGGTGGCCGCGTACCAGTCGTTGATCCGGGACGGTGAGTTGGCGCTGCCCAGTTTGCGAACGATGTCGCGTTACGTGGACGCCCTGAAACGGGCCGGGTTGAAGCCGAACTATGACTTTAACGTGCGAGACGATGGGACGGATTTGGCCGGGGGAAGGATGTTTGAGGACGAGGACGACGAGGATAGCCGGGAGGTGGATCACAACCGGAACCAGCAGCAGGTTGGTGCAAACAAGCAGCACCTGCCGCAGCAGCAGCAGCAGTCGCGGGACGTGTCGGATGCGGAGGATCCCGTCAACTTCACTGGTGAGTTGAGTTTTTCTAATTTATAACAAAGAAATCATCAATCAATTTGAAGAATTGTTTAAAACTCTGTTGAAGAAATGTGTTGTTCTGCCACGTTGCCGCCATTTTCTGGCCGTCTCACTGAAAAAGCACGCGGCGGGACCACATTGCGAGGGCCCTGGCTGGCCGATGTTGCCCACACGCGAACCGTGTCCCTCCCTTCCCATACTTTCGGTTAGCAACCACCGCACGGCTGCGATGATGATGATGACGACGACTACGCCTTGTGGCGGCTTCAAGGGAACGGAAAAATCTGAGCTACCCCTCAGTGGCCACGGCCAGTCACGCCGGAGGAACGCGCTCACGGCCTCTTTGTGTGCTGGCCTTCTTCGAAATCCAACACAACGAGAGAGAGACTCGATTGGAAAGGAACGAGGGCGCTCGCACACACTCACAGCGACGGGCGGTTTACGGATCCCAAACGGATCCGTCCTCGTCGTCGTTTCTTTGCCTGCGTCGGTTGCCTCGTCCTGAACGTCCTCCGACTTGGGCTGACCGTAGTCTAGAGATATTTTATAAAAAATGTTAAATTTCATCCAAAACATTTAAAATCATAATATTTTGATTAATTAGCGTATTTTGTTAAAGAACAAAAATTTAAATCTAAAATTTTGTCCAAAATCCCACCCCCTAACGGTACCGTGAAGTTTATCAGTCTGTTTGATGTGCTGCTGCAGCAGTGGCAAGGGAGAGGAAACGCACTTCCCGAGCGGACGCGTAAAGGCCAATCTCCGACGTTGGCCGCCTTCTCGAGGCAAGAAGGGACTCGACCTTTTTCTCGGGTGCCCTGGCCAAACTTGTCCATGGCCAACTCAACGGTACAGAACAGATGGTTTGGGTGTTTTGCGCCTTCTTCTTTTTTCGTCTCCCTTCCCTTCATTGCGAGTCTTCTGGCTGGTTGCTGCCACCCCAGGGGATACGCTGACTGGTTTAGGGTCAGGATCCAGCCAGGCTAAAAAGTTGAAGGCGCGGGCAAGCACAAAGAATTTCGGTTCGGGGCCGAGCAAGGGACGGATTCGGACTTAGTGTCCCGTGTATGGAAAGCAGGGTTGGATCGTTTTCATAATGTATTATATTTTTATATTTTACATATTAAATAAAATTTTCAAAATATTGCTAAAAACTAAACTGATATTAATCTTCTCATTGAAAGATGCCGGCGACAAAATTGGGCGAAAAGTTCACCGCCCGGAGATCGCGAGTTGGTGCGAGCGAATGAACACCACGAAAAAAGATTCGGGGGTGCATTGGGGTTAAGTGATCATTTCGTCATTCGGTTTAATTAAAAAATAATTATTTTTTCGTAAATATCGCTACTTTGATGCGATGTAATTCATTTTTACAGTAAATTAGGCATTGTTACATCAAATTTGACCTTTCAAACGCACTAGAATGGCCAAATTTTAAAACATCAATGTTTGCCAATTTGACCGTTTTACCCCCAATTCCCCTTGTAGAACAAAAGAAAAGTTCATCCGCGGTCTGTCAGCAGCGCGCTGTTTTGTTTGCTGGATCAACATTTGGAAATGTCGAACGTTGAAGGAAATCGCTCAAAAAATGGAAATTAATCGATTTCAAATGTTATGACAGCAAATGAAAGGTAAGGGTGGCTAATTTTTGATTCCGATCTGTGAAACTAGTTCTGGCGAGGGTTCTGGGCACTGCGGCAATCGATTTTACCGGCGGGTTGCTTCCGGTTGCATTTGATTTGAGGAGAAGGTTTTTCAATCCACCAGGGGCTTATTCGGGGGCAACAGTTTCGGTCATCCGGAACTTCCGGTAAGTTTCATATTTGCAGTGTTTAGCATGAAAAACAAACTTAGACCAATCTTTCAAGTGTGCGCTCTTTTTGAGGAGGGGGCGCAAACCGAAGAAGAGCGCAACTCGGGGGAGCGTTATTTCGGGGTTTGAGCGCAAATCGAAGGAGCGTTATTGCAGGGTTTTGGCGGAAAATGGGATTTTCTTTTTTAATTTTATTTACAATTAAACGAAACATTTATATAAGGGGTCATCCACAAAACACTGATAATGGGCCATCCTCAAATCTGGGTATCCAAGAACTCCCGGATGTCATGGCCTAGAAAGCTACCTGATCAACGGAGGTCTCGACGGAGGTCTTTATGGGTGAATTAACCATCGGTATACACTCAAACCCCGATGGTTGGTCACTTTTTCGTTGGACACTTTTTTAGTTTGTACCCCGTTGGTTAGTCAAAGTCAAACTAAAAAGTGACGAACTGTCACTTTTTACAGGGCGCTCACGCACACTATCAAAACACACGTTTGGTAGTGTGCGTGAACTCCGTGTAAAAGGGGTGTCAAACTAAAAAGTGACCCCGTTCGTCTGACAACAGTTTGTGTCAAACCATCGGGGTTTGAGTGTAGCTTCAGTGAACAACGATGGAGACACTGGGGTACGTTGGATTGTTATAAGTCTTCTAAGAACCATGTTGGATTATTATGGGTCCTCCAGGAACTCCCGGGAGTTATGACCTGATGATCCAAGGCTGTATATCATAGGTACTCACGATCTTGCTTTGCATTAGTGTGAGTGCATGACTCCGTGCCACTAAAACCAAAACAATAACAAACGAACAATGGACCGTGCCAGGAAAAGCAAAACATAAACAATGTCAGTGGCAGTGGAGTGAGAGAGTCAGAGATAACGATTTTGACAACCGCACTACTACACACTCGCGAGTACCTTAGGTAGAAAGCCATGCTGATGATCTACCTAATCAACGGGGGTCTACATGGGTGTATTAACCATTGTAACTATAATCTTTTTTAGACTAAAAAAAGTTTTTAATTCAATCCTGGTCATAACTTAAAACTTTGCCAATGGTTGGTATTCAGAAAATCTTATCTCAAGATACAGATTTGCGAAAACATTCACAGCACTTGTGTATAGACAGACACCATTTTGTATGAAGAATATGAGGCAATAGTGCACAATAACTATTTTGGTCATAAAAAAACATCAATGGACAAGGTTTCATACAAATCTGAAAATGCAATCAAAAGTCGATTTGCAATAACGAAAGGAATTAAATACTTTGTTGAATCCAAACTAGCGCCTCATTTTTCTGTTTGTTTGTTGTTGTGCAGGTTTGGTTTCAAATATTTCGTTTGATATGTTTCACACTAGCGACAATTGACTCAGGGCTTTAGGACCCTATTGTCTATATGGGTGAATTGATCATCGGTGTGGCTTCAGGTAGCTTCAGTGAACAACGATAGATACTCTGGGGTACGTTGTTATCGATCATCCGAGAATTCTAGGAAGTGATGACCTGATGATCTACCTGATCAACGCGAAACTATATGGGTATATCAACCATCGGTATCGCTTCAAGAAGCTTCAGTGGACCATGATAGACACTTTGCACCATGCTTGATTGTTATGGGTTTCCCAGGAACTCTCGGAAGTCAGGTAAATCATCAGGTCATAACTCCCGGGAGTTCCTGGAGGACCCATAATAATCCAACATGGCGAAGGGTATCCATCGTGGTTCACTAAAGCTATCTGAAGCTATACCGATGGTTAATTCACCCATATAGACCTCCGTTGATCAGGTAGCTATCTAGGCCATGACATCCGGGAGTTCTTGGACACCCAGATTTGAGGATGGCCCATTATCAGTGTTTTGTGGATGACCCCTTATATAAATGTTTCGTTTAATTGTAAATAAAATTAAAAAAGAAAATCCCATTTTACGCCAAAACCCCGCAATAACGCTCCTTCGATTTGCGCTCAAACCCTGAAATAACGCTCCCCCGAGTTGCGCTCTTCTTCGGATGCGCCCCCTCCTCAAAAAGAGCGCACACTTGAAAGATTGGTCTAAGTTTGTTTTTCATGCTAAACACTGCAAATATGAAACATACCGGAAGTTCCGGATTACCGAAACTGTTGCCCCCGAATAAGCCCCTGGTGGATTGAAAAACCTTCTCCTCAAATCAAATGCAACCGGAAGCAACCCGCCGGTAAAATCGATTGCCGCAGTGCCCAGAACCCTCGCCAGAACTAGTTTCACAGATCGGAATCAAAAATTAGCCACCCTTACCTTTCATTTGCGGCCATAACATTTGAAATCGATTAATTTCCATTTTTTGAGCGATTTCCTTCAACGTTCGACATTTCCAAATGTTGATCCAGCAAACAAAACAGCGCGCTGCTGACAGACCGCGGATGAACTTTTCTTTTGTTCTACAAGGGGAATTGGGGGTAAAACGGTCAAATTGGCAAACATTGATGTTTTAAAATTTGGCCATTCTAGTGCGTTTGAAAGGTCAAATTTGATGTAACAATGCCTAATTTACTGTAAAAATGAATAACATCGCATCAAAGTAGCGATATTTACGAAAAAATAATTATTTTTTAATTAAACTGAATGACGAAATGATCATTTAACCCCAATGCACCCCCGAATCTTTTTTCGCGGTGTTCATTCGCTCGCGCCAACTTGCGATCTCCGGGCGGTGAACTTTTCGCCCAATTTTGTCGCCGGCACTTTTCAATGAGAAGATTAATATACATTTAGATTTCTCTTAGAGTACCAAATTAAGTTGTTGAAAGACCAGTAAAGTATAGGTCGGTAAACCATTTATTTCTCAAAATGAACTAAATTTGACCGAATATCGGTTGAACGATGAATAAAAATCAACTTCATTACTAAATTTGGTTAAGTTTTTGCCGAATTCGGTAGTTTTTCGTTTACCGAACTGTTCAGCAATTAAAAATTCAGTAAACTTAACCGAAATCTGTATAACAAAATCTAAGATTCTTCAAATAACTTAAACGTGAATCAGTGTAATATTCAACAAAATAAAAGCTCTCCATGATACGAATACTAAAAATTTGGTCTTATTTTTTGCGTTTTAGATCATAGTTAATTGTTAAAAGAAAGTGCAATCAACAGCTTTTAATATTTTTTTGTGGGATCAAATGATTATTCAAAAAAATGTTTTGAGAATTCCTGGTCCAACAATATTAAGCAAAACGTAACACATCCTAAGCAAAAGATTCATCAAAAGATCACCCTTTTTTTACCGAATTCGGTAAATTTGAACGATTTTTCAACTGCTGAACAGTTCGGTAAACAGAAAAATACCGAATTTAGTGACAAATTACCCGGGCAGACGGTAATAACAAAATTCATGCCATTTCAATAACAAATACTGTTAAAATAACAGAAAGTGTTATGGAATCATCTTGAAAAATCATTTTTTGCATAAGGGCTAAATAACAGTTTCTGTTATCATAATAAAATATGTTATTGGTCTGATTTTGGTTGAAAGCCAAAACAACTTTGGAATAACATTTTTTGTTATGGAAGAATACCTACAACTGTTATTGGGATGATCGGATTAGTTGTTAAAATAACAAAAAATAATAACAAAGATTTGTTCGAAGAGTAACTCAAAATGTGTTTATAATACAGCAATTCCCCACGAAAACAGCATGGAAAAAAATAAAAGTGCTCGGATCGGGTTCAAAATAACTTTAAAATTTCAGCGATGACCTATACATGTTTGGGTACCAAAATTTTCGTAATTGAAAGACGCAACTTTTGGTTTCAAGACATGTATAGGTCATCGCTGAAATTTTAAAGTTATCGCAGTTTTAGTAAAAAAGTTGATATTTTGCCGATTTCGTCATTTTCCGGTTTTTGCGCGCGGCGCGTCGAAAAACACGGATTTTATTTTCAAAAAATCATATCTCGGAATCCTGTTAATGAACTCCTTCCATTTTTTAGTATGTTATGTAAAAATGTCCGGGGAATCCGATAAAAATATTTCCAGACATAGGCTCTTTGGTCCAGACACCGTCAAAACGGCATTTTAAAGTTTCATACGCCCTTTTCATATGTTAGGCTAGATTTTTCATAGTTTTTACTATTTTTCTTTGAAAGGCCAACTTATCACCTTTCATTTGCGTATAAGACAGTTGAAATTGGTTGAAATGGCGAGGAGTTATGATTTTTCGAAAAAAGTGGTTTTTGCGAAAATCAACGAAAATGGCCATTTTTCAGACCACCCTAACATGGCGTAGGTCACCCTAATGGCCTAACAAAAAAATACGGGTCTAATTATTTCGGCCAGGGAACCCCCAGAAAAATTTTGAACCCGATCCGAGCACTTTTATTTTTTTCCATGCTGTTTTCGTGGGGAATTGCTGAATAACAATCCAATAACAAAAAAATCATAACGACGGATAACAAATCTTGTTATAAATAACACAAAATGTTATTGGACTAGTATTTTCAAATATAAAAAAATGTTATTCCCAAGTTATTTCCGTCTGCTCGGGTACCGAAGCTCCCGTCTGTGATCTGGTGATTTTTTTTTTTCGCTTCTTAACCACTTGATACTATCAGTTGTCGTTTTTCTTCGAGTGTCGTTTCTAAAACAAAAATAGTCCTGGCCTAACTTAGGGTCGTTAACAATAAAAAAGGAAGCTCGGGAATCATGTTACTACCGAATTTCGGTAAATTTTTGTTCATTCAATATTATCTCAGATTAATAAATACAGAACTTGTTCGATAACTTGGCCGAGAACGTAGCCCAGTTACCGAATGCTGCTTGCTAACTGGGCTGAACGGAAAATGCCGAGGGGTCCATCAATGCATTATATTTTCTTAGTAAAATATAAAAATCTAGATTAAATTTTCAAAACAACCTATCCCTCATGGGTTTCCTATGCAGATAGGGCCTTTTGAAAATTTTATCGAGAAATAAAAGTTACCTGAATTTGTGTGCATAGCCAATTTTTCAAGTTTCCTAAAATTGTGACATGAAATTTAACAAAAAATAAAAAAAAGTTTTATTTATAACACTTCATTGTTGCATCTACTGACCCCTCGGTCATTTCGGTTTGTTTTGTTTTTTGACGTTTGCCTGCTTTTTAAGTGGGCTACAGCCCACTTATCGAGCGCCCAGTCAAAAAGCAGTCCAGTTTAACAACGCCCAGTTACCGAACAACTACCGTATATAGGTTTAGTAAACAGAATAAAATGATGTGTGTATTGAATACTTTTAGACTTAAGAAGTATGCTTTTTTATTATTTCCGTATTAAATAACTTTTCAATAGGACGAATCCGTAGATGTAAGAAAGGGAGTGGCTGCTTGTTTACATCTGAGGTTTCTTAAAAATTAATACGGATTTACTGGCTCTTGTTTTATGAAAACATCTTTTATTTTATAAAAATTTGTTATTTATATAATCTCTTAACTATCTGAAGATCCGATTATTCGAAAGCCTAGGAAAAAATTCAATTCGGGTAATCGAATCACGGAAAAACTATTTTTTACTGTCTTATTTTTGATTGATGATCTTAAATATGACCCCGAAACTACTCTAAAATGAATTTGACTAAAATGGGGTCACAGAACTCGAATTTAATGTTAAAAGTAATAAAATAATAATACAAAAAAAACGTTATTTGTTGATGATTTGATTATCCGAAGTCTCATACAAACCTTCGGAAAATCGAACTTCGGATAATCGAGTCTGGACGGTTAAAGAATCGTGCAAATAACTGACACAAAACAAAAAAATTGCCTTGCTGTTGTGTGTTCTGGATGTTCCAAAGTGTCCTGGAATTAAGTTTTTGGAGTCCACCGACGTAACTACACGATTTTCCAAGAATTATTGTTTATATTCAGTAGGTAATGTCCCTGGGACCCTATCGGCATAATTATGGTGGTCCTCTTTGATGTTCTGGGTTCTCCAAAGTATCCTGGAATACATAACATAGAGTCTTCTCCAACAACATCAGGATTTCACCAAGATTTCCATGGAGGTTCATATCCAGTGATGTCTCTAGGACCCTTTGGTATCACTATGAGCTAATTGGATCACTTTTGGAATACTTTTGGTCCTCGAAAATGTCCTGGAATACAGATGTTTTGACTACCGCCGCAACAATACGAACATTTAATGCTCAATAGTCTTCAATGCAACACAAAGAATAAACTACAATTAGTTGTTTCGTTTTGATTTTTTTAAAATATGTTTGAAAACAAGCGCCATCTACCACTTTATCTAATAGTCCCAAATACCCATTGGTCAGTTGTCCAACGTCTCTCGTTCAAGTTGAACGGTTCACCCACTGTGACCCTGCTCTTGAGCATCTCCGCCTGCTTAGTAGCCGCCTGCGTTTCTCTCTTCCGAGGTCTTTGCAAACATAAAGTTCAGCAACCAGGTAGCGGCTCTCTGATTCGCTGCGAAACCCCCGAAAAAAAGGTGACACCAACTGGTCAAGTCAACCCCCCTCCCTCCTCGTTCTAGCTGGCGTTTACCGGACCGGCCGCACACCACGACAGACACACGCAGAACGCGCGCGGTCGCTGAAGGACAATCTACCACACAACCACCATTGGGATGGGGTCATTCATGAACTACTTGGATCCTTCTTTCCTCGTCAGCAACCTACAGTTACCGCGTGGTTAACGGATGGCCCCTCATAAGTAGCAGCAACAGCTTGCGGAGTATTGTGGCTTTCGGAACAAAATGCACTACAACCGAGCCGTTTGATTATAGCCCACAAGTTTCGTAGGCATCGCGAGGGGGCGAAGAGGGTGGAGGAGACCGAAGTTGCGTTTTTGTTTTGATACCATCATCCCACACGTGGTGGCCCTTCGGTGGTGTCCTCCCAGATGGAATCGATTTGAGAATCGCTCTCGCGCGCGCGGCTCATCGGTGCCATTACGTGGACATTTCAGCCCGCCCGAGGGAGGCAAAAGGTCACACGTTGGACACGACAAAGGCGGAACCTCGCGGACTAGCGCTGATATATAGAGCACACACACTCTCGGCGGGCGGCAGCGGCGGCGTCGGCGGCTCTCCCTGAAAAGTGCCATCGACAAACAGCAGCAGCAGGCAGCAGGGGAAAAAAACAACACGAACCACGTTATCGTTCACAGCCGTCGTCGCCTCGTCCCCTTGCCCGGCCAACACTACCACCACCACCGGAGGCCATACCGCGTCACGCTCTCTAGAGCGCCATCATCATCATCATCGCGTTTGCCATCATTAGCCATCATCAACGACGACGGCAGCAGCAGCACCCGAGTTGAAACCCTGAACCAGCAGCCAGCGGTTTCGACTGTGTGTGACCCTCTCCTAACCAACACACACAGAGACGGCGAAAACCGACCCGCTCCGGGCCTGTTGTAGAGCTGTACGGTACGGCAAGTCGCACCCGACCTGACGACGACGACGACGACGTTCCTTCAGGGCCACATGCGGACGGACGCGGACAGGCAAGCGCACAGGCAACGTTGCCGCGTCTGCAAAATGGCCACCCGAGTCCGGGACGGCAGCTGCACCGGAAAGCGAGTTCCGAAAGGTTTGCTTCTTCTTCGTCACACGTTGGATGTCTCGATTTCGCGAGGAGCCGTTGCACCGAGGACAAAGACGTGACTTTCAGCTTAGGCTGGTGCTGATGCTGTACGGGTGGAAAAAGGCTTCCTCGTCATGGCCACAAGGTTTGCATCACTCTGGCCAATTTGAGCCCCACTGGTCGTCGTCGTCGTTGATGATCGTCGTCGTACAATGACGCGGCTCACTCACTTGACGCGTTTCCCTTCCCTTTCGGTAGCGACCGCGGCGTGGGCATTATACCCAAGTTGAACGTATAGGAAATTCCCGGGGCATGGCCCGATGGTTGATTGGATGCTGGAAGCAGTTTACAGTTCAGTTATGCAAAATTATGTATTTTAAAATTATCAACAGGTTATTCGTACAAACTGCTTACTTCTTGTTTGCTAAATTTCTAAATCCAATTTGGGAAATATTTTCCAATTTCGTCGAACTGACCTTAGTGCTAAGTGGTATTGAAAAAATCTTGATTTGCTCTAAACAGGAAGGAGATATTAATTTGTTGTCTTTCTCACCTGAAAATTTTATTTAAAAATCAGCAGAGGTCAAAACTTGATAGTTTAATACAACACACTTGTGAGATCGATAGCACACTGATTTGATTAATTTTTAATTTGGTTGCACTAGGTATACCATTGGCTAAATAATATTTTTAATATTTTTATAATTCTTGGACAGTTACAGAATTTCAGAATTTTTATAATTCTTGGACAGTTTTAGATTTGTTATAGAAGGATAACTGTTATTATGTTTCAAAAATTTAATAATACAAAAACAACCTTGAAAAAATATTTATTCTAACCACTGGCCACCTCGAAAAAAAACCTTGAAATAGCCTAGAATTGGTTTCCATCTTAAATTAAAAAATCGGGAAAAATTCAGGAATTCAATTGACAAACCGGGAAAATGTTACAATGTGTTCTGGAAAAAGATGCTTGACAACAAAATTTGGTTCAAGCTACTTAAGTTTAGATTTTTTTTTCTATTTTGTCAGTTCTGAAATACAAAGTTTATATAGTGAGTAAATCAGGATGGAATTTATCATAAATCATTTGTTTGAATTTATGTGCCAATTGTAAAAAAAAACTTGTGTTTGTCATTCTTGACAATTCTATACAAATTGCAATTATTTTTAAAAGCTTCAAAATAAAATAAATGCATTTTTTTTCTTTCATACCAAATTTATATCATAACTTCTGAATAAAAATCTTGACTATTGGTTTTTATTCTTTTAACATTTGAAATGCTCAAAAATAAAATCTGATTTGAATTGTAAGGATTTATCCTCAAAAATATAGTTATCTCTCGCTCAAAGATTTTCTCAAAAACTCTGTATGATTCTTACAAAAACAATGTTTAGTTGATTAACCCAAAAAAAAAAAAATGAATTTAGCTTTATGATTTCATTCCAGCACTTTTTTCAAGGATTTGTTTGTACACTGGAAAATTTGTTGTGAAGTATGTTTATGTATTTTTTAATCCTTTTAAAAACAATTAATGCTATTATTTAAAATACTGAATTTTTTCTGCAGTTGAACTTTTTCTTAGTTTAGAACATTAATGGACGTGGCTCAAGCTTTTTGGAAGTTAGGCTTCAATTTCAACTCGTTTTATTAATGTTCGCATTTCTTCACTTTTATGCAAGTCTTGTAAGTGTCGCTTCGACTTTGGGTAATCGAATCATGAACAAAACAAAAAATATCGTTTGTTTTTATTTTGTTGTTTTTAACATAAAATTCGAGTTCTGCGACTTCATTTTAGTCAAATTTGAATACCGTAAAACGGGGTGAGATGATAAAAATACTCACGGGATGGTTTAGAATCATACTGACTGTGGTAGAGAAGTGTTCAAAGTACCTCAAAAAGAACTTTTCATAACATTTTGAAAAGTTTAAAAAGTTAGTTAACTATAGTTAAGAAAATGTTGATGAAAGTCATAATTTAACACTTTTCAAAGTGTCATGATTTTCTCAATGAACATGATTTTGAATCGGAAAACGGAATGCATTCCTTGGACAATTTTCTACTAGGAGAAGATTAAATAATTTTGTAAATAATAAATAATATGTGTTTTGAAACACAATTAAAAAAATCTCCAAATTTATAAGCAATTTCAGTTAAACAAATTTTATGTAATTCAGTATAAAATGCAATATAAATCGATAATTTTAATAAAAAAACTAGTTTTAACAAATTTCAGACAAATTACGACTTTTTAACCATTTTACCTAAAATTTATATGTATTTCGTTAGCTTTTTAACGTTAGTTAACTAAATATAAACACTGTTTTTTTTCTTTCTTAAAAACTATATCAGCTACTTTAGCGATGGTAGATTTAACGTACAAATAAAGTTTGAACATCTTAAATATGATTTTAACAAGAAAACCTATGACTTGATAGTCACCCCGGAATTTAAACTAAGAATTTTTAACGTAACTATTTTTCTAAACACTATCGAAAAAACTTTTTTTTTTCAAAAATAGTGCATGGACTTTGTGTGGCCTACCCCCCAGTACATGTTTTAAAAATAATAATCTTGGGAAAAACCTTACCTGTTGGAAAATATTCCAAAAACAAATTGAAATCCTATCAAAGTCACCCCGGTTTAAAATTCTTAATCACTTAAGCGTAGTCTAGGGGTCATACTTAAGCACGTCAATCAAACATATGACAAAGAAATGTTTTTTTTTTTCGTGATTCGATTATCCGAAGAAGCGATGGAAGAATCTTCATAAAAAAATCTTTTGCCGCTCATCAAGAGAAAAAATCAGAAGGGAACTTGGCTCTCCTCTCTCGCGCACGAAAAATCGGTAAAAGAAAAGTGAAAAAATCATCACCGGGATTATTCGGCGGAACATCGATTTTTCTACTACACTTGCAGCTGTACCCTGTCACTGTTCGTAGACGAACAATGTTTGTAAACAAAACAAAATAAATTGAGAATCACAAAAAATCTTCTGCTGATTGATTTTTTCTAAAAGTTCGGGAGCGATTTTCTTCTGCGTGTTTCTTATCTACTCTCTTTCGCGGGCGAATAAAGTTCACAAGCAAAGGAGATATTTTTTTAGATTATTCCATCCCTGATCCAAAGATCTGATTATCCGAATTTAAATTTTTTCCAAGGCCTTCGGCTAATCGAGTCTGGACTGAATGGAATGTTTAACTATTTTTTGTTAATAAGTCAAAAAGAAATTAATAGGCAATTGATTTTTGAGTTTATTTGCTAGGTTTTCCGATCTAAACAAATACCAAGGATTTGTATTTTGAAATCCTCTCTAATTCAAAAGTACATGCTTATTTCCTATTTTGTTGTGCAATCTTGCAAAATTAGTTGAAACAATTTCAACTAAACTGGAGCGAACAAAAAAACACATCTCAGCCGCAGGTAGCACCACAAGAAGCACTGTAAGGAAAGGACATCCTCACCGCCCTCTTCTTGCCGTGCGTCTCATCATCCCCTCATAATCAGCATCTTTTTGCGTTTCTTGCCCTCCCTCATCATCTCCGCACCACTGACTTGGTGGCCATGGAAGTTTGTTCCAGTAGAGCACCCCCGTTGTCGTCGTCTTTGAAGAAAGAAACTCGCCGTCGTCGTCATCCTCCTTCCGACGAGCATCAGAAATTTGACCGCGCGACCAGCCCTGCCTGCCTGTATTGGTGCACACCACAAGACCACCGCACCACGGTATGCGTCATCCGTTGCCAGCGTGGGGCGAGAGGCCATATGGCAACTGGAGGACGGACAGAGAGGCAAGAAGCAAACTGCCGAACCGGATGATGGCCGCACGGCACGTTTGGGGGCCCCCACGATGGCCTGGGACCAGCACAAACAAGAAAAGTCTTGCACAAGTAGTCAACACACACAACCAGCAGCAGCAGCAGCAGTTGGTCCCCTCTCTTGAAAGGCGAGTTGGTTGAATTTCAGCTGTCCCCTGTACTGTGAAGGGGGTTCGAGAAGGGTGTGGGACAGCAGGTTATTCTGACGAAGCGACGGGCGCGGGGAGAGGGTTTCTCAGAACGTTGAGAAACGTAAAGTTGCTTTCTTTCCTGTCCTGGGCCCGGGGTCGCTCCGGGGATTCGTGCGTTCTCCAAGCGAGCACAAACAACAACAGCAAAAAAAAAAAGAAGGGAAAAAAACTCGCCCAGCTTTGGGCCAAGGGACGAGACTCCGGGCCAGGCCAGTGCCCAGGATACGCGCTGATGAAATTTCTGTGCTGCCACACTGGCAATGATGATGCTGATGATGATGATGATCAGGCCCCGTGGCCAGAAGGGTCGGGCAGGGCCGAGTGCGGACGAGGGTATCCGTTTTGGGTCGGTTGGCTGAGGGTCGTCCCACGCGGCGGCGGCGGCAGCAGTCCCCTGGCTGCTGGGAACAGGAATTTTATCGATTTGTGCTGCTCGCTGTAAGTTACGGCAACGCTGGATTCCCGGACCAACCAGCCACAGGCTGTGTTACGTAAACCAGCGGGGGCCATTTTGGGAGGGAAGCTTTTGGGACGCGGCAACCGGGGACATTTCGGCATCGATGGTTATGAAACTTGGGTTGAATATTACATGATGTTTTACAGCAGTCGTAGATAATGGGATAACTGTTCTTGACAGTCCAAAAGTAGTCTTAAAAACGGTAACTTATAAGTAAAGAATGTTCCAGTTGATGTAGACCACTCCCGGTGGAACACCTTGAACAGTGGACTCGCACCTTTCGCACGTCCTTTCACTCAATGTTTATATATTTTTTTGTGGCATCTGTTAAAGTATTTTTAATGACTGCTTGAAAGACAAACTAGAAGAACATCATGTAATTCTATCAAGATCCTATTAGGATCTTGGACATTAAATGTTGTCAAAAAAGTACTTTGACGTTTAATTACAGCTTCTAAAAAGTGATTTCATCTGAATCAAGGAAGTGAGCATGCAGGTTTATCTCAACTAGCTAACATAATAAGTTGTAAAAAAATCGGTTATTTTGATGAATAAATCCAGAGTTTTTTTTTCGAAAAGGACTAATCAACTATTGTCTTCCATATGTTTATAGGACCTAATAAAAAAAATAATCAAGAAATGACCTATTTTGCATCGTACATCAACACCCTTGTTTTTCTCAGCACATTAAAAAAAAAAAGTTTTGGACTGTGGTTTTTAAGGAGTTCCGAGCATTTGGGCAATACGATAAAACAAAAATAATTGTGGTTAACTGTGTATGACGAAACACGAAGTTGACTTTATAACTGTCGGCCACCATTGCTAGTACCAACCACTAGTGTCTTCCTTTTTATCTACAAGAACTTCGCCGCCCTGGGCTCCTAAGTGTATGAAAGTATGACACGGAGCGACGGCGCCGAATACCCATGTTTACACAAAGAATTTTTAGAGCGCCCGCCGCGGGATTCGAACCGGCGACCTCTGGATTGTGAGTCCAGTGCGCGGTCCGATTGATCCACACGGGCGGGACAACTGTGTACTGTGTAACTGTGTACACATTACTTTTTTGAGTGTTGGAATTGAGTGAAGCATTTACCACCATTTTTTTTAAGTTTTAATTTTACCTTGGTAGCTATTTTTGCGAAACTTAACTTTTCTTGCTTTTACATTCATTCTTTATAGCAATTGTCTTTTAAGATTTTTTTGTCCTTCTTTTTTTCATTAATTTTCTTTACATGTTATAAAACTGCATCACTAACCTCCTTGCCCTGATATACAGTGTAAACTAACAGGATATCGTTTCAATAAAATTACAATTACAATTACAATTACTAACTGCAAAAATCCCTTAAAATATAACAAATAATACTGCTTATTTATTTTGACTTGAAAGAGACTTGATGCTAGTCAAGAACACTTACAAAGTTTACTCTTGAAAAAAAAAAAACGTTGGCAAAGTCACATCGATGAAGTCAAATCAACAAGCCAAATATTTCCAATAAATTTAAGAGTTCCTTTTTTCAATGCCTTCTGATAATCTTGAATTTGTTGAAAATTTGAATTTTTGCGATTTTTTAGCAGAGCAGTTCTCTCAGATTTCGGTCATTCGATTTTTTTTTTGTATTTTTTAATCCGACCTTGGTATGCCCAAAGAAGCCATTTTGCATCATTCGTTTGTCCATCTAATTTTCCATACAAATTTGGCAGCTGTCTATACAAAAATGATATATGAAAATTCAAAAATCTGTTTCTTTTGAAGGAATTTTTTGATCGATTTGGTGTCTTCGACAAAGATGTAGGTATGGATAAGGACTACACTTTAAAAAAATGATACACGGTAAAAAAAATTTTGGTGAATTTTTATTTAACTTTTTGTAAATAAAACTTGATTTGCAAAAAAAAAACTTTTTTTTATATGTTTTAGGGGACATCAAATGCCAACTTTTCAGAAATTTCCAGGCTGTGCAAAAAAACTTTGACCGAGTTATGAATTTTTTTTATCAATGCTGATTTTTTTCAGAAAATAGAAATAGTGGTCGCTAAAAATTGTCTGCTTCATGTTTCGATATAAAATCAAATTTGCAATCAAAAAGTACTTAAGTGAAATTTTGATAAAGTGCACCGTTTTTAAATTAAAACCATTTTCAGGTAACTTTTTTGAAAAAAGTAACAGTTATTCATTTTTTTAAATTAGTATTTTTGAAGTGCTGAGAAAATTCTCGATATTTTGCATTTATGACTTTTGTTGATACGACCTTTAGTTGCTGAGATATTGCCATGCAAAGATTTAAAAACAGGAAAATTGATGTTTTCTTAGTCTCACCCAAACAACCCACCATTTCCTAATGTCGATATCTTAGCAGCTAATGGTCCGATTTCAATGTTAAAATATGATAAATTCGTGAAATTTTCCGATCTTTTCGAAAACTATATTTTCAAAAAATTTAAATCAAGACTAACATTTCAAAAGGGCCAAACATTCAATATTACGCCTTTTTTTAAAATGTTAGTCTTGATCAAAAATTCACTACAGTAATTTTTTATTGAAAAATTCGATTTTACATCGAAAAATGAAGTTGAAACTATTTTTTTTTTCAAATTTGTAGGGGAGTTTGGGGTAATATGGACAGTGTGGGTAATTTGGACACCCCTTTAAAAATCACATTTTCTTCGGATATAAAGTGAAAACGGCAATTTAAGTGATAAGGCTAGTACTAGTAATGGCCTAGGAGTATGGACAAACCAAAAAAGTTGGAATAGGTTAAGTAGTTTTGGTATAATATGTAAAAGTTTCCAAAGGCCGGTTGGCACGACCTTAAATTCTAATATTTGAAGGTTAGGAAATACGGTTTTGCAGGGGTTATATGGTAAAAAAGTGGACATTTTTTGTTTAAGGGGGTTGCTTGGACGATGCCTGAGATATGTACGTATAAAAATTGTGCATTTTATCAATTTTTATCATCAAAAATTGCAATTAATGATAGAACATGCTATGGGGGTAATTTGGACATGGCTTGTGGGGTAATTTGGACATACCTGAAAGTCTACCTGTCAGGCAACAAAAAAGTAACTTTCATGGTTGGATGAGTTTTTAAAGGGATTTAGATAAATTTAGAGGGATTTAATATGTCAAAACAATCAAAAAGGAATGTGAGCAATGAGAACTTTCACGAAACCCCAATTTTTTTAATTTAGATAAATTTATTCCAATATTCGAATTAATGAAAATCTGATTACTGTACGTTTGGCGTTCAACAAGACTCTAATGTTGATTGCTTTTAATTAATTTCTTTGACATTTCTAATTTCTATACTGGTTTACAATAATATTTAAATTTGAAGGGCTACAGAATGTAAAATTAAAAAAAAAATGATATTTTCAGGCTAATAAATTCTATATAAAGATTGATTTATATAAACATAAACGATACCTTATTCACTAAAAACTATACTTGTGCCTAATCCAGAATCAATGTTTAAATCAACTATTTGTTATCTTCCTATTGAATTATAGTTCTATCACAAAATCATTATTTAAACCTTTGATGAAATATTGTGAGCAAAACAACACTTCAAAATATAAAGCAATTACAAAACCAGGTTGAAGGATAAAAAACATGCTCAAAAAATCAAATGTTAAACTTATTCTTCAACGTGTGTCCAAATTACCCCACAAAAGGTGTTCATATTACCCCACAAGGTATGACCATATTACCCCACAAGGCATGTCCAAATTACCCCACAAGGCATGTCCAAATTACCCCATAGGGGTGTTCGTATTACCCCCACACAAAAATGTGGGGGTAATTTGGACACCTTTTAATTTTTGCGATAAAAATGGGTTTTTCATCAAAATTTATCGAAATGAATGATATTTTTCCGTCAAATATGGTCTCTATTATCCTCTGGTGTCATCCATATTCCTTGAACATATCCATACAGCCCGTGACAGAGCGATTTCCTTAGGGTGTCCAAATTACCCCACACTCCCCTATGGAAAATTATATGGTCAAACTAATGATGCAAAATCGTTTCTTTGGGCATACCGAAAGCACCAAAAAAGTTTCAAAATTATAAAAAAGAACTGCTCTTTTCTTACTTTTAACAGCAAATTCGAGTTCTGTGACCCCATTTTTGTCAAATTTAAATGATATTTCATCACCGCCATTTTGGCCGCCATCTTGGATTTACAAATTCTAAATCCCTTTAGAGTAGTTTAGAGGTCTAAAGCTCAAAAATAAAAAAAGACAGCAAAAAAAAAAAAAAAAAATGTTTTCGTGATTCGATTATCAGAAGTGAAATTTTGCCAAGGCCTACGGATAATTGAGTCTGGATTGTACTTGTATAAATATATGTTTCTGTTTTATAAGTTAACCTATGCTAACTTAATGTTTCGAGGGTAAATATATTAATATGTGTTTTTGCTGTTTCTTCTTTGGTTTTTGGCTTTGTTTTGTCTAACCGGAAGCTATTTGAGGATCACGATATCAAAATGATTCTTAACGTATTTTTTAAATTCAGTTATTTACAGCTTATTTTTGTATTTGTTATCCTCGGCCAAATTACTTTCGTTTTAAAAAATCTTCAACACCTCACAAGGAAGCAAATTCTTGATCTCAAAACTAAATCACCAAACCTAAACCGAACGGGCGCGCACCGTATTGACCTACTAGCACCCGAGTACCGAGTAAAAATAAGGGAAAAACAACACGACAACAACAACAGCGGCAGCAAACCCATCGGCCAGAATCTCTTATCGTCAGCGAGTGAGTGAGAGTTGTCGGCGGCGATTGCATCATCGAATGCAGCGGTGGCCGTGGTCACTTGGGTTTGTGTCCCGCCCGGAGGTGGTTTTGTGGACGGCGGGGGCGGTGCCACTGCCACGTTCGTTGGCGATTGTTACAGTAGCTTTCGAAAAAAAAAGTGTCGCGGTTATTTTTCACTTGGGGCGCGTGCCGATACGGTTCAATGAGGCTAACCCTAGGTAATGTTTTCGAAATGGTCGAGCTGTGGTAGTCGTCACCATGTTGGGATACAAGTTGCCCCCTTTTCATAAGCTAGTACCGGAACGACCTGCGAACGCACGTTGAACCGCGGAAAAGATGCTTCTTGCGGCAGAGAGACAGACCGAGAGATGCACCTGCGTAAACTGCAGCAGCACGTTGCGTTGGCTTGCTCTGAGAAAGTGGGGGAAGGACAAGCAGACAGATGTGAGGCCCGGTTTGGTGTGCAATGTCTTGAAAAGGTTACCACTTGGTGTGCTGGTGCAGCTGATGGCAACTGATGGGGTGTGGGGGACATGACGAAATCCGGCCTCGCATGAACACGACATGTGGTCGTCGCGATGTCTTTTCTGCCAAAGATGTCGATTCGTGGAATTGGGTGTCCTCTCGCTGTCTAGATTGGGGATGCTGGCAGGGTTGATGACCTGATTGATGATTTCTGCTAAATAATACCAAACTTGAATTATCTATATTAACAATAACTCTATTCTTTTAGCCGTTCCGGACATCAGCTATTACCGTGGCAAGATGGAGGTGGACGACACGGACGAAATGGACGACGACGATCAGCCGGAGATGTACCACCACCAGAACGGTGACACCAACGGCGGAGGAGTGCAAGTGTATCGACCCCATCCGAACCAGCACACGGTCCACAACCAGCAGCAGCAGCAGCAAACGCTCACCAGCGGGCACATCGAATTCCTCAAGCAGATGACGGGCTTCCGCAAAAAGTGGACCCCCTTCGAACTGCGCACGTGCATGGACATCCGGCGAATCATCGGAAGCAAGGAGTACGATTCGCTGCGCAAGAACGACGGAATGCCGCTGCCGAGTGCGAAAACGCTGCGAAAGTACAAACACACGGTCCATCTGGACGGGGTGGACGTCATGAGCCGGAAGCGCAACTTTAAGGAGATGGTGGACGGAGTGGTTCCGGGGATGCCAAACGGAAACGGCATGAACGGGCTCGCGGGCTACGGCAACGACGCGGACGACATCCTGAACGCCGAAGAGCCGGAAGGATTCTTCGACATCAACGGATTGACCGAGGAACAAATCGACTTCCTGCAATCGCTGTCGAGCAATACCAAAGGGTTCTCCGATTTCGAGCTGCAAAAGACGCTCGAGCTCAAAAACGAGCTGGGCGGTCACAACTACGAAATTCTCCGCAAGCAGGAGTGCCTTCAAGTGCCAACCCTCGCAATGCTGAAAAAGTACGAACAGGAAAACGGCCTCGAAGACCTCTCCGCCATGGTGGTCGTCGAAGACGTCGACGAAGAAGACGACGCAGAACCCGAACAAGAACCCGAGCTCGACCAAGAGTACGACAACGAGTTTGCCCTCCCCCCGGACCACTTTGGCCCGCTGGACATGATGAACGGCGGCGGCGGCGGCACCGGCGAGGACTCACACATGGGCATCTTCGAGCACCATTCCATCTTCGATCGGGACGACGCCTCGTCCACCACGTTCGACATGGGCAAACTGTCCCAGCAGCACGTCGAGTTTCTCAACACGCTGCCGGAGAACCCGAAGCGGTGGACGACCGAGATGATCAACTCGGCGCTGGACATCAAGAACGAGATCGGCACCCGCGACTACGAGCTGCTCCGGCGGCAGGGCATTCCACTGCCGGCGGCCCGCACCTTGCGAAGGCACAAGGACATCAAGACGCGCGTGGAAGGGGATGTGGTTTGAGCGTAGACTTTTAAGAGTTAGTGCGAGGTACCTGTATATTGTAGCTTAGAGATGATGTGTGTACATATGAAATAACGTCAAAGGCCAAAAATTAAGGAGACAAAACGAACGGATGGATCGGAATGTGTAAATTTAGGTTTACGACGAAAATAAGCAGTCACTTGGGAATAGCATTATTGTTGGGGCGTTTGCACGCCGGAAAGTCACGTAAAATTTCCATTCTTTTTTATTTAGATCTATCGATAGGGTTAGCTTGAGTTGTACTAGTTTTAGAGAGAGTAAAAAAACGGAAACTGCAAGATGAGAATAAAACGATTTTTTATTGAAAAACTAAATATCTTTTTCTTGTCGAAAATTTCCTAAAATATGCATTAGACAGATTCTGTGGCTCCTTTAAAAAAAACCCAAGTTTTTTTTCGGCGTTTTCAGCGCAATATAAAAGAAGAAACCCCCCAATGTTATTACATATTTGGAAAGATAATTAATTTTCCTACAAAGAATTGTCATGTAGAATTAACCTGTGCTTCCCCTGAAATAAAAAAAATGCAGCGTGTCGGGACAACATCGTAAAAGGCACACCAAAACAAACGCTGCAGGTTTGCAAGTTTTTTTTCTACGCTTATCACAAATTGAAAAACGTATCTTTTGCTCCTTGAACTGAACAAATTGGTTGAAATTTTAGTTTTTGCTAGTCATTTATTTGCGTGACGGGACAACGAAAGGAGCAGAATTATGAAAAAAACTCCTCTACCATTCAATGGCTTGCAGACCTTATTTAGTCAATATTTTTAGGTTTTGAGATAAAAAAGGCATTTAGAGCACATTGCAATTATTGAATCATAATAAAAATTTAATCTCTCATTAAAAAAATCACTTTGAAAATTGAAAAAAGTGACATTTTGGTGTAGCTTCGCTAAGAATCGGTCATTAATACACCTGTCCCTTAAAGCCGGTTGCGTAAAACTGGTCATCTTCGAAAGCTAATATCTTTGCAGGAAAGAATCCTAGAAATATGGTGTCTTCGGGAGAGTTGTTCCAAATTTGAATGATCCTGCATCCGAGAATGGGTTAGGTTTGGTTAACTATTGCACCCTCTGCAGGTAAAAAACAGTTGCTTTTCTAAATACATTTTGTCGATTTTTCCCATACTTCAAGGGTTTACAGGGAGGGATTCCCGTGATCTGCATAAGCTCAAATTTGGAATTTAGCCTAGTGGTGGGTCAATCTTTTATTTCAGAGGGTAGCACCGGGGGGTACCCGACTTTAGACCATCCAAATGGGTATCAAACATCACGGTTTTCGATACTGGACATGAGCAGAGTATTTACATTTCGACACATTTGGCCACAATTCTGGTTTTTAGTTTTCTATTAATCTTATTTTTACATCATTATTCTACAATGTTCTTTGTCATACTGGGCATGTCTGTTAAATAACCACCTACACCTTTTTTATGTTTTTTGATATTTGTTTCAAAGGAAATGCTATTTTCTTGTGTTCGAGTAGCATATATGACAGAAAAAGTTTGCTTCTCTTGTGAATGTAAATTATTTTTTAGTATCACATTTGCATACGTCTTCCTTATTTTATCCGGATATTATTAATTGGGCATATTTTAAACGTTATTTTCATAATCATTTGCTGATTTAATTTTTTCCGTATTTTCCAGGCATTTTTCGCTTCATTTGCTACTGAGTTTGGGACTTACACAAAAACAGCAACCCTATTTTGACTTTTGCAAGTCAAATGTATTTTCGGCTTGAGTTTATTTATTTTCTGAGCGGTTGGTCAAATCGTTATTCGAAAAATAAAAATGACCAACCTTTACAGAAGAAAATTAAAAAAAATAGAGAAAGTTTTGAAACGTTGTATCAATAAACCAGTAAAGTTTTGATAAAAAATATGACATCCAAGAATCATTCTTAAAAAAAGCTATATAATGACTCAAAACTTTTAATTTTTGGATTTTTAGCTTAAATTATTTCCTATACAATTCTGTATAGGATTAGTATTGTCATTCATCCGTAGTTTTTTTAAGCGAATATATCATTCAAGTTTATGTTCCTTGTTTAGATTCGAATAAATGAAATTATAAATTTAAGGTAATTTAAACATGTATTTCAAATTATAATTATCATCCCACGAAACAAATATTTCTAAGCTCAAAATTATAGCAATATGTATTTTAAAATGAGTACGAATAGATTAGAATTTACATAAAAATAAAAAAGCACTTTGAACTTTTGCAACAACACTACAAAATAAAGAAATAAGAACATCGTTTTATAAAGTTACAGAAAATGTAATTAAAACAATGAATTTGATGGAATTAAGAGTGTTGTGAAAAACATAATAAAGATTAAAATTAAAATTTAAAACATTGAAAACTATGAAACAAGAATGATTGAATATAAAACATTCCAAGCTTACATGGCGACCACTTGATATGTATACAAGACAAATAATTATTATAAAAATGAACAAATTATGCTGATTTTTTGGAAGTCAGCTGTGAATTCAACCCAGTCTGTGTGCTTCGTGTTTGGATGAATCCACCACTATTCACCTCGGTTGGAGTCTCGGCTGTTGGTTGAACGATTTTGTGATCATTTTCATCGTGCATTGGAAACGAACCTCACTGAAACGGCAACGGTAATTGGTTCTGTAATTGAATGTCAAACTTTCAACTGTTCATTTAAATACAATTTCAATCACAATGACAAATATTTTTCAAAGATTAAGCACCCCCCCCCCCCCCCCCCTTCAAAATTGATCTCAAAAATTAGGGGGCAAAAAAATGTTTTCCAAAAAGAACAAAATTTTGATGAAAATATAAATGAAATCAACTGAAAGCTATATAAAATGCATTTTTCTGCATTGAAAATCATATAAAAAATGTGTGGGGTGATTTAAAAATATTTTGATTTTTTTTAATGAAATTCCGATGTACAGCAGCGTTAAAACTTTTTTTTTTCGTCAATATTTAGATATTTTGAAAACTAATGTTTGCAAAACAACTGGACAGGCGTATAACGCATTTAAAACACTTTTTACATTCAAATGTTCAATCCATGGCTCGTTATTTCGTTTTATATATTTTTTTATCTTGTTGCTACGATTTGGGTTTTTTTAACCAAAAAAAATATAGACCTGCATTCTTAAGCTTGACCATTAGTTGCGTTTTTCCATTTCAAAAATTTAAGTAATTTAAGTTTCGTGTTTTTTCTAACTTTGCAGGGTTATTTTTTAGAGTGTAACAATTTTCTACAAAGTTGTAGAGCAGACAATTACAAAAATTTTGATATATAGACATAAGGGGTTTGCTTATAAACATCAAGAGTTATCGCGATTTTACGAAAAAAAGTTTTGAAAAAGTTGGTCGTCATCGATCATGGCCGTTCATGGTCACCCGCGACAGACACGGACGACGAAACAAAGAGAAACGCAAAAAGTAACTTTTTCAAAACTTTTTTTTTCGTAAAATCGTAATAACTCGTGATGTTTATAAGCAAACCCCTTATGTTTACATATAAAATTTTTTGTAATTGTCTGCTCTACAACTTTGTAGAACATTGTTACACTCTAAAAAAAAACCTTGCAAAGTTAGAAAAAACACGAAATTTAAAAATGAAAATTTTTGTTCTAAATGAAAAAATGACATTAAATTTCCCTTAAAATGACATTTTCCAAAAAAATTTACAGTCGAGTAACGGAAAATGGCACAATTTTTAAAACTATTTTAGTGTTTTTTTTTTCGATGAAAAATGCGTTTTTCGGAATTCTGAGTACGCCATCAAATCGGGCGTCTGATTTTAGATAAAAGTCCCTTTGACACCAAATTTCTATCTCATCACCGTTTCAGGTTGCAAATTATGTTCAAAAATTGAAGGGGTCGTACAGTCCCTCCGTCACGAGATATCAAAAAACGGACCTCGGAGGGTCTAGCTCATTTCCCCGAATGCCATTTCCCCGAAAATCATTTCCCCTAATTGGCCACATCCCCGAATACTATTTCCCCTAATCAGCCACATCCCCGAATGCCATATCCCCGAATATCATTTCCCCTAATCGGCCATTTTCCCGGATGCCATTTCCCCGAAGTAACACTTACGCCAATTGCCGTTTATTTAAATTTAAATTTTCCCGAATTTTCATATCCCCTAATCATCATTTTCGCTAAAGCCTTTTTCCATGACTAACAGTTATTTTCTTTCTCAATTTTACCGAACAAACAGCTTTTTCGGGTATGCTGTTGATTAAATGTTGTAAATTGGGTAGTCAAGCCCTGGGTGCTGAAAAGACAGAATGCGTTACGTGATTTTCTAATGCTCCCCACTACTCCTCACTAATACCACTGCACTACAGCTGTAAACATAAACAAAGTAGAAGGCTATGTTCAAGCTCAAGCGTGACATATGTTTTGCTGCTCAAATGACTTGTTTTGAAACATTTTGGATCTGTTGATGTTAGACTTTTCGCTGACAAAATTAAGTACTTCGTGCGTGTTTTGTTCATAGACTAAACGATGGGCGGCTGAAAGAGGCTTTTTTTGTTTTCCACGTGACGAAAAATTGCGTCAGAAGTGGGTGGAATTTAGTGAATCATAAGAGCATCCAAATGGCATTTTTGAATGCTTCAAAAGTTCGACGCCATCAACTTTTTTTTATTCCTGACAAAATAAATTATTGATCAATTACAATACTTGCTATTTCTTGGGAGCATTTTGCGAACAGTAAATTGGTTCCGCTTTGACAGTTCTAAATTGAGGCCGCTTTGCGAACGACTATTCAGCACCCAGGTCAATTTGTCAATTGTCAATTTTTATGAACAACGGTTAGAAACCATTTCTGATAACGTATTTTTTTTTTCATTTTTATGCAAACAAAAGTTATTGACAAGACAACATTTTTTCGATGGATCAACTATGGTCCCCTTGGAACGAGCTGTCAAGTAGGAGCTTTGCTGCCAAGAAGGGCCGTGAAGTGAATTTTTAAAAATTGAATTATAAATCCATTTTAAATCCTTTGCGGTCGTTCAAATGGTCATTGTACTCAGAAAAATATGCTTTATCGTTGTAAACAATAATATCACAAATTGAGGCTTAATTTTAGGACCCAATTACAGTCCAGACTCGATTATTCGAAGCCTCGATTATCCGAAGGTTTGTATGGGACTTAGGATAATCAAATCACGAACAATTTTTTTTTCTTTTTTTTCCTTCTTTTAAACATCAATTTTGAGTTCTGCAACCCCATTTTAGTCAAATTTGAATAGTCGATTGCCTATTAAATAAAAAAATGTATTTTTTCAATATTTCAACACCGCCATATTGGCCGCCATCTTGGATTTAAAAGTTTTAAATCACTTTAACGTAGTTTATGGGTCATACTTAAGCTCGACAATAAAAAATTAGGCATCGAATTTTTTTTTTCGTGATTCGTTTATCTGAAGTTTCAATTATCCGAAGTGAAATTTTTCCGAGGCCTTCGGATAATCGAGTCTGGACTGTACTAGATTTTTTTTAGTTCAATTAACATTTGTATTCAACCGAATAATTAGATGATGTTTTTGAGAAATTTGCAAAGAAATTTGTCTTTTTTCGAATTTTGTTCAAAAACCCAAAAATTTAACAAATAGGTACATAAGGCTGGTACAAATTTTATTTAAAGTTTTTTTTATTATACTTTTCGCCAAATCCCAAACCAGCAATGTGAATAAAATGATCAGTGTGAACGGGGTTCTGTACTCGAAAATCGCACGGTATATTTTTTAAATCATAAAAAATAACAAAACTTCTATTGCATTATTATTATCAGGTCTATAAGAAAAAAAGTATTTGTGTTGAGAATATATATTAAAAAAAAGTCTGTAACAATATTCATTGTATTTGAATGAATAGTACCAAACCTTTCAACACCCCTTCCCCCCAAAAATGCTACGTCTGTTCTGAATGAAGCCAAAAAGAAAGTTGATCATTCAGAGCCAATACGAACCTTTCAAGAAATATTATATGTAATTTGATGTGATAAAAATTGCCATCAATTTTTTTCTTATAAAATGCTATTTCCCCGAACGCGGTCAAGCGGAAATGCCCGGTGCCCAGGAGCGCGCGCGCTCCGGAGCCCCGGCATTTCCGCTTGACCGCGTTTGGGGAAATGGCATTCAGGGAAATGACTATTCAGGGATATGACTAATCGGGTAAGTGGCATTCGGGATTGTTGCCCATTCGGGAAAGTGGCATTCGGGGATGTGGACGATTAGGGGAAAAGGCAAATTCGGGTAAATGGAATTCGGGGAAATGACTATTAGGGGAAGTGTCTTTTCGGGGAAGTGGCATTCGGGGAAATGTCCCTTCGGTAATATGGGTTTCGGGGAAATGTCATAGATTCACTTGACGAATAACAGCTGTCGTCGGATTTTTAACACTGAATTTTTAACACTGTTTAAAAAATATCATTTTTGTATGAGCAACTGTTTAAATTACTCCTTTGCTTTATTTCAAGTGTTTGCCTCAACTTTTTTTTTTTTTCAAATTTTCTATGTTCAAAAAACATTGAAACAGTTATTTTATGACCCCTCCTAGGATGGTATGATCACAGAGAACAGATGTACATCTTGGTTCTAACTTGTGTGTAAACCGCTTAAGGGACCATCCATAAACCACGTGGACACTTTTTTGGGAATCTCGACCCCCCCCCCCCCTTCGTGGACAATTGTCGATACAAAAAAAATCTTTTTTGTATGGAGCGTGGACAATCGCCATACCCCCCCCCCCCCTAAAGTGTCCACGTGGTTTATGGATGGTCCCTAAACTAAAAAAATGCGTTGCATACAATCTTGCATCAAAGAAATTAGAGTGTGCAGGATACGCTTGGCGGCGCCACCATCGCGGCTGATAATACTTGACCTAACAATGAAAAAGGCTCAATAATTTCGAAAGAAAATAAATGTTGACCTCGTTTAAATATAAAATTCGAAAAAAAACGAAGTTGACTTTATAGCTGTCGGCCACCATTGCAGGTACCAACCACTAGTGTCTTCCTTTTAACTACAAGGACTTCGTCGCCCTGGGCTCCTATGTGTTTGAGTACGGCACGGAGCGACGGCGCCGGATACCCATATTTACACAAATAATTTTAGAGCGCCCGCCGCGGGATTCGAACCAGCGACCATTGGATTGTGAGTCCAGTGCGCGGTCCGATTGATCCACACGGGCGGGGCAAATATAAAATTCACTTCTGTATAAATCCAGTTGACTAAAAATAATGCAAAAACGCATTAACATTAACGAAAACATAACAGAAAATTCATTCTAAAATTATTTTTCAAGCGACAACTTAAAATAGTCCCTTTACACATGTTATGTCCGATTTCATTTTGTTTACCTTCTTTGGCGCGTAAAATTGCAACGCTCTGATGAAGGGCAGTCAGACATTGGTCTGATGTCGTTCGTAAAGAATGTTTTATGCAGTGATTAGATGGTCCAACGTTCTGCTACTGTAGGCCATCATGATTTTGGAAGTGGCGCTATCTAGGCGGATGGTGCACACCCTAGCTCTTTTCAACGTATTTTGGTTTGAATTTTTACACACGTTTTTCAATGCTGTTTGTTTAACGATATACATCTGTTCTCTGTGGTATGATTAAATCAGTAGAGGCGTCGTTCAAGCTCAAACAGACCATCTTGCATGCAACCAGCGCACGTGCGCGCACACAAGTCGTCACCGTCGTCGTCGTCGTGTTCTCTTTCTCCAACGTCGTCGCCGTCGAACAAGCGTCGCGACGCTTTTACCGTGGTGCTCCCTCCACATGGCGGTCTGCGCCTGAACCAGCTCGAGCGCGCGCGCGAGGGTGTCGGGCGGACTTTTGGGTTCGTTTCCGTCAGTTTCGAAGTGACTTTGGACCGCGACGGTTTGCTGCAGTGGTCTCTCCTCTCTCTCTCTTTCCGGGGGGTTTAAAACGTTGGTGTCGTGTATGCAAAAAAACCAGTAAAGTGCAGTGAACAGTGAAACGACTTGTGCGCGAGTTCCGTGGGGAGTGACCAGATTTGAGTGGAATTCTCGGAATATTTTGCAAAGGACTTTAAGCCACCTCAAAGCTTGGCGAATGTCGGTCGATCGTTGTGCAAAGAAATAACCCGAAATCAACACCGGTAGTGCGCTGAACAGTGTTGTACACCGCCGAGGCCTTCATATTTGCCTGCTTTAAGCTCCTCGGGAGTTACGCAAGAGGCCTCCGCTCAGCATCCGCGAACAACGGTCGCGTTGCGGTCGGAAAACTCATCGTCGGTCGCCAAGACCCGGAGCCGGAGCCAGAGATTGTGCGAGGACTGCAGTCGCTGCTGGCGCAAAATGAGACCAAACTGGATTAACGTTTCAATAACTGGTAAATCCAAACCCCGAAAAAAAAAATAAGTATAAACCATATGTACGCGCCAGGGCAATGAGTCAATTTGCAATTGGGACTGCGGACGACTTTGCTTTGACGGAGGAGAAGGAGGAGGCGAAGAGTTGGTTGTGGTTGAGAAGGTTGTGTCGCGAAAGTTTTGCGCAAGTCCTGGGGCGTACAAAAAGAGCGCGAGCGCGCGCTTGCGACAAAGTGCATACTGTTTGGTGTTATGTGAACCAGGGCCCCGGCGATCGCCTGATAAAAGCTACCGAACAACATTGGCAATATGGCGTCGTTTGTTTACCAACATGAGAATGTTTTGTGGACGAACTAAAAAAATCCTTTTTTGTAAAATTTTCTATAACCGTAGTGTACTAATTTTAAAGTCATACAAAATAAACAAATTTTCGTTAAATTCTAGAACAGAAAAAATAAATAAAAAAAATTCAATTTAAACCGCTTTCATCGCGTTTCTAAGCAAGATTACCCAACAAATCATCGTGTCTTTAGCTTATCTTTAGTTTCCGGTTTGCTTTAGATTGTTGTTTAAATATTGAAATTTAGCATAAATTAAGATAAGTTGCAAAATTTCCAACTTAAGCCATGTGCAACAATTTCCATTTGACCCGTGCGGGAAACCGATAATGGGGTAATTCATGCGTTCCAGACTGTCAAAATTCCAAAACGTCACGCGAATCTTCGGTTCGCAGCTTTTGTTCCTGTATGACGTTTCGAGGCGAGGCCCTGATGTGAACAGTGAGTCTACGCGACCACGTGTGGGTGTGATTCTGTTGCAATTGATGGTTGTTTTGGAAGCACACAAAGAATGTAGTGTCTCACCAGTGTTGGGGTTTTATTTTTGTATCAAGGATGTGTTTCAAACAACGTTTAGTAGTTTTGACGTTGTGGGCATGATCCCTAAACTGTACTGAATCCGAAACCCAAAATGAGAGTGATTGGTTGAGACAAGACATGGCGCTGCGTCTTTGAAATTCAAATGGAATACAACCCATTCGCCATTTTTGGATAGCTCTCCGATGTTTTAATTTTTCAAAAACCTCATAAGCTTGATCCAGGGAGCAACTTTGCCCAAGAGTGCGCAAAGATTTGTCCAAAAAATGTTACAGGCCCTCAAAACATAAACTTCTTTATTTATTCTGGAACAGTTGACGACCGACCGACCGGGCGTCAAATTTTTACCTATATATTTTTTTAATTATTTACAAGTTAGTTTACTATAATAACGAAAAGTTGCAACACAAGATTATTTAAATAATATCTAATTGTCATTATTTTCTCAGCAAAAAATAAGTTCGGTTTCGGAGAATGAGCTGCATTTTTTGAATATTTGTTCGCAAAAAGTAGATGAAATTTGTTTCTAAATGAGATGTTTTAGGGTTTTGCCTTCCTCACTGAAGTAAGGCTATAATCCTGCTCGAAAAATGAACTTTTGAAAAACAGCTCGTAGACCTATATTCATGTATACCTATCGACTCAGAATCGAAAACTGAACAAATGTCTGTTTGTGTGTGTGTATGTGTGTGTGTGTGTGTGTGTGTGTGTGTGTGTGTGTGTGTGTGTGTGTATGTGTGTGCGTATTCCCCTTGGTGCTTAAAATTCTTGCCACGTTTTCTCGGCACAGGTTGATCCGATTTGATTCAAACAAGTTGCATTCGATCCGTTTTGGTGCCCCATACTGCGCTATTGAATTGTTTGAAGATCCGATAAGTAGTTCAAAAGTTACGTATAAAAAAGTGTCAGAGTTGACACTTTGAGTCACTTATCTATATGAAAACTATGTCCGGATCCATCATCCGACCCATCGTTGGTTAGGTAATCAAAAGATCTTTCCAATGAGTCCAAAACATTAAAGATCTGGCAACCCTGTCTAAAGTTATGGCCACTTATGTGATATTTATGTACTTTTCTCAAGCCGGATCTCATTTAAATGTATGTAAACTATGTCCGGATTCACCATCCAACCCATCATTAGTTAGGTAATCAAAAGACCTTTCCAACGAGTCCAAAACATTGAAGATTTGGCTACCCTGTCTCGAGATATGACCACTTAAGTGATATTTATGTACTTTTTTGATGCCGGATCTCACTTAAATGCATGTAAGCTATGTCCGGATCCATCATCCAACCCATCGTTGTTTAGGTAATCAAAAGACCTTTGCAATGAGTCCAAAACATTGAAGATCTGGCAACCCTGTCTCAAGGTACGACCACTTGAGTGATATTTATGTACTTTTTTAACCCACCGGCAGTCGCGTAAGTGTACTTTGTACACAGTTTGTAAGGGCACTTGTAAGAAAGGACATTGCCTAAGCTATGTCCGGATCCATCATCCGACCCATCTTTGGTTAGGTAATGAGTCTTTCCAATGAGTCCATAACATGGAAGATCTGGCAACCCTGTCTCAAATTATGACCGCTTAAGTGATATATGTGTATTTTTATATTGAAAAATAGATGGAATTTGAGTCCAAACCCATCATATCACCAAATGTTGGTAAAAAGTGAGGAAGGCTCCAACCACATAGGTGGATTAAGTTAGTTTTCATTCTAACAGGATTCTAGAATTCAAATTTCTAAGCAGTTTCAATAGTTATTTTAGCATCAGTTTGAATTTAACAATAATTTCATATATTCATGAAAACCATTTTCTGATGAAGCCAATTCAATGTTTTGTCCCCACCCGTGAACAGAGTTCATGCCAACGGAAACCAGGAAGAAACTGTTCAACTTTTATGGTGCATAATTCAAAATTGCACCATGAAAGCTGAACAGTTTCTTCCTGGTTCTCGCTTTCATGAACTCTGTTCAGTCATGTTTTAAGTGCATGTTAAATCTAATACGGTACCTATAGGCTTTTTACAAATTTAAATTCTTTAAATCACAGATCTGAAAAAGACAGTAACATAACTGTGAAAATTTAATGAAATTTTAGATTTTGTCCCCCCCTTCTCTTGACCAGAGCCGAGGGATAAAAACTTCAAGTAATGTTCTACTAGCCCAAATATTATGCAAACATTTTTGAATTTCTAGTAAATCTGATTTTTATTTACTGAAAAGTTCAAAAACTTAGGAAAAAAAACATTGAAACATTTTTGTTTATCTTTAAAAAGCATTACAATGTTGAACCTATTAAACTACCGGTTTGATAATTTGTCTAGTGAGTGTTCTTTAGAATTAATCAAAAAAAATCGTGATTTTATTTTTTTCCCTCATCTGTGGCGATACGGGATACATTGGGCGAATTAAGACAATTTTGTTTTAGCCTTGTTACTGCACAATAACAAGGCTAAAAAAGTTTGGATATTTTTGATTAGTGTCGGATATATCCGACATATATAATATATATAATAGACACAGAACACAAAAAATATTGTATCGTTTTCCAAGTTTCAAGCTAAAAAGTGCTCTAAAAACTGCTGTCCCTATTCAGACTGTAGTCTTGATTCGCCCCAGTTGAGGGATTTTTTTTAAATTTTGATGAAACTTTGTACACTCAAAAGAAGTCATTTTGTTTCATTAGTTTTTCCACACAAAGCTTCATACAATTTTGCGGGCTTATCGTACAAAATTGGGATATTCTGAACAAGAAAACAAAAATCCTGTATTTTTTATTTGGAAAAATATGCTAAAATTTTATTTTTTTGATTTTCTTAATCGGTCTGCTGGTCGCAGAGATTCAGGCACTTAAAGTTTTCATTTAGTTAAAAATGGGGTTTTTTCAGTGTCATCTGATTAGCCCTCATTTTTCAACTCAAGAGTCTCGGATTTTTTTTGTTTCGATTTCAATGTGAATAATAAAACTTTTGTGACAATTTGTGTTCTTTTTTATAATAAAATTTTAAATATAAAAAGAAAATTGGAAGAACAAATCTTGATCAAAAATGCAGGAAAAGTCGCAGAATAAGTGCAAAAAACTATTGATTTGAAGACATTTTAAACTAAGTTACACATTTTAATCCGTACAAAAGGCTTTCTAGGCCCAGTGAAAAAAATATGATTTAACCCAAAAATGATGAACTCCTCATCACAGTGTCCTGATGCAAACAATGATCGAGCTCGAGCTGTCACAACCCTGCGAGTATGTTGGCTGACATATCTGACACAGTCAAAAAAACCAGCTAGAAGTCGCTTGACAAAAAACTTTTGCTAGAAAGAGATAGGAAACCTGATGCAAACAAACGTCCAGCTGTAATGTAAACAAGCTTTGAATGTATTGGTAAATTTCTGACTAGAAAGCCTTATAACAATAGGCAATCAAACGTCAAAATTACCCCCCACTAGGGGGCGCTGAAACTTGGGGTGACGTTTTCATTATAACCTACAGCGAGTAAATTGATTTGAAATTTGAAATTGTTTTATTTCATCATAAAATCGACATTAATAGCAAATTATGCCATTTTCAGGTAAGAAATAAATAGCTTAATTGATATAAACGAAAATATTTTTGTGATGGCCGATTTAACCTGTTCATTATCTGATTCAAAATATGGGAATGTTTTAATCAACCAAAATCTAACTAATCAATTGAGAATGTAGATTATTCAAGTGGACAAATATTTTTTATAGTCACATCTACCATAAAAGCAAAACTCTGCTTGAAAAATGGTAATTGGAATGATTTTCAAAATTAGCAATCTAACCTCATTCTCGCGTTTTCAATCCGGATCTCAGAATTTTCAATGAAAAAGGCAACTTAGCAAAAAAATCAAAAAGTCAGTCGATAGAACTTTTTATTTCTTACCTCCTGTTTACTTTATTTTATTCCAAAAGATCAATTTTCTTTAAAAAACCTTAAAATAGTTTTCACTCCCCTTTGCACTTATCGCGCAAAAACGTAAACGTAACCTTGCACAAAAGTTCTCCTACTCGAATGTAGATGGCGAATCGAGTTTTTATTTTTGGTTTTGGGGGCCTATTGAAGAATTCGACGACGTTTTTTCCGCTAGGTTCGCTGTTGTTCCAGCGGTGTTCGGAATGACAGCCCCCATACAGTTTGAGCAGTTTTTAGGGAAAAATTGCGTTTATGATAAAAAATCAAGCATTTTCAGAAAAGTGGGGTATTGCAAAGTGTGGCAATTTCGCTAACGATCATAATGCGTGGTGATTTGTAGTGATTAATTGTGACTGGTATTTTATTTAAACGATTTTTCTAAAAAGATGATCAATATTTTGGATAACTTGAGTTAAATGTTGCAAAAGTTAAAAGTAATGATGAAATGGTATGTAAAAGTGTTTAAACTTTACTTTTCTTCCCCTTTGACCAAAATATTGACCTTAAAAATGCATTTTGGTGATTTTTTGGAATTTTTGGAAAAATTTGAATAACTGGCAATTTTTTGAGAAAATTATGGTAATTATGCTGTAATATGACTCTAATAGTTTGTTCTATCAATAATACACCCATAAGGAGCATTATCAATCAAATAAATCATATTTAAATCAATTTTTCAAAAGATCTTTTTGGTAAATTTGAGGAAAAAACATGAAAAATTAACTCAGCCCCTATGATTTATACATCATTCGATTCGTTTATGCGATTGCCACACTTTATAATAACTTTCATCGACGTTAAAAAATATTAGAAGCAAATAAAAATCAAAAACTGCAAAAAAAATTATATTTCCAAGCACGCTGTCATTCCGAACATCGTTGCGTAGTGCTTCTACTCGCCACCAGGATGCGTGCACGTTTCTTTCGAATCTCTCAATTGGCATTCATAAGCTAAACGACATGCGACATCTAGTGTTGAGTAGCAGAACAGAGCGAAAGATGTCGATTGAAATTTATGCCCTTTGAGGTTATGTATGCGAATTCTGTTTTGTTAAATTCCAGCGTTCAAATCAACTTTTGAGCAAAAATTCGAGCTGATACTTTGTTAACTTTTGATGCTCTATCATTTTAAACAATATTTTTTTTTTTCAAAATTATTTTTTTTCAAAATCTTTTTTATTGCGTTAATTTATAGAGGGCAAAAAGTTTACACTCGTACTACTTGAATTTTTTCTCAAAAGTTGTTCTAAGAGCTGTAAATTAAATTTTAAGTTTGCATTCCTATGTAACCGAACCAGGGAGTAGACGACCTGTCAAACTCCATACAGTGAGAGCCTACCTCTCATCTTTTGGTACTTTGCCATGTTTTGGTACTTTGACAAGTGAGAAGTGTCAATTTTGGTACTGATGAATTACCCTAATATCGCACAACTTGCTTTTCGTTCGGGTAAAATGTCAATCATCAATCTTATACCTATATATGGAAATATATTTAGAAAGTGATTTCAATTAATTTATCGATTATTTGCTTGTATGAAACACACATTATTAACTGTTTTTGCTTTTTCTTATGTCACAACTATTTCCTTGCCGCCTTCGTTTCGTTCGTTTGATAATTTAGTAATTTTTGGTAGCATCAGACTGGTGCAGCACAAATTGTGCTCCAGAAAACTGCCGTCCTTTTCCAACGGAAGTCGCGCACTATCAAGAGTTAGCTGTTCCGGGTTGGTTCCGTGTCCCAGATCGACGATAATAGATTGAGGACGAATAGGTCGAGTAACTGTTCAACAATTATAACACCCGGAAAGAAGAACAATTCGCCAATCATCGCCTTGATCTTGAGCCCATGTCGGTATGGATTAGACCACTCAAAGAGACCGAAGCCGAGTGGGAGGAAATCCAGCGTTTTAAGAGGAGTTGAACCGAAAGGTGGCGGAAGGGGATGAGAATCGAATGGCCGTACAACGCAAACAAAGTCAACGTTCGTTCTGCAACGGTTAGTGGCGAAGGAAACATGGGACATGGAATGGCATGAACAGAGCTAGGCCCGTTTGAAAGCGGAAAAGGAACAGGGCAAAAGGAAACGACCAAATTTATTTCGACTAATATTGATATGTTTTGGAACCCAGCTGGTGCTGGCACATTTGCTCCAAAGCGTGGCAGCCGTGTCTAAAAGGAATTTGACGACCGAGTCATCCATAATCCGGACACTGGAAAATTCGGCATCGCGTCGACCAGATCCGTCAGTTCATAAGGGTTTAGATAAATGCAGTCACCGAGAGCGATTCTTTCTGAAGAAGGTGGGCATCGTCCCAGAAACGTTTTAGTTTGACCATCGTTTTGCTACGTGTCTTCTCAGACTGTGCCATGCAATTTAGGTGCCTCCAGTACGATTCCGCGGAAATGATGCGGTCGAGGAAAACGCCGGCGGAGCAGTAGTCGATGGGGCAGCGAACCAAAAAGTTCCAACTCGGATGCGTCTTCCCTCAGATGCTTGCATCTTTTGCCAATTATCTGTTTGGGAGAAACCAATACTTCGTTGAGATAATCCCTTTCGTGCTTAATTTATTACACTTACTCGAAATAGACAATTTTAGCGCGATCAATAGTAATCGGAAAACTTTTAATTTATTTTTGCTTGGATTCCGCTTTTCTCACTGTTTTCAGCTAGCTAATTTTTGTGATGTTTACAAACAATCGCCGCCATATTGTGATTGATGTGCGGTAGGCTGAAATTCCCATCTGTCATACCCCTGAACCGAACAGCGAAAATTTGAATCGTCATTCTTCGATGCTTTGCGCCATCTGTCGGAATTTTTGAGCTTTTAATCGCGAATTATACACTTGTGTTATTGTGTGAGTGCTAAACAGCTAAGAAAATAATAAGAGATGTGATAATATGATCAACGATTGATTGTTATGAACTATACAGTGGACTCTCTGGCTGTCGATCTTCTCGATATCAATATCAGTCCCTTCGAAAAGATTGCTCTGATTTTTCGTTCTATAGGCAATCAAACGTCAAAATTACCTCCCAGTAGGGGGCGCTGAAACTTGGGGTGATGTTTTCATTATAACCTACAGCGAGTAAATTGATTTGAAATTTGAAATTGTTTTATTTCACCATAAAATTGACATTAATAGCAAATTATGCCATTTTCGGGTAAGAAATAAATAGCTTAATGGATATAAACGAAAATATTTTTGTGATGGCCGATTTAACCTGTTCATTATCTGATTCAAAATAAGGGAATGTTTTGATCAACCAAAATCTAACTAATCAATTGAGAATGTAGATTATTCAAGTAGACAAAAATTTGTTAAAGTCACTTCTACCATAAAAGCAAAGCTCTGCTTGAAAAATGATAATTGGAATGATTTTCAAAATTAGCAATCTAACCTCATTCTCGCGTTTTCAATCCGGATCACAGAAATTTCAATGAAAAAGGCAACTTAGCAAAAAAATCAAAAAGTCAGTCGATAGAACTTTTTATTTCTTACCTCCTGTTAACTTTATTTTATTCCAAAAGATCAATTTTCTTTTAAAAAACCTTAAAATAGTGTTCACTCCCCTTTGCACTTATCGCTCAAAAACGTAAACGTAACCTTGTACCGAAGTTCTCCTACTCGAATGTAGGTGGCGAATCGAGTTTTTAGCTTTGGTTTTGGGGGCCTATAAGTTGATAACTCCCGCTCTCGACGGTCCCTTTGGACACCTAGTTTCGAGTAGGAATCTCGCAATCAAGAACGCCAAGGCAATGCTGTAGTGCGAATAATTTGTTTATTTTTTATTTTAGTGAGCAGCTTTCTTCAGGTCTCAAATAAGCTGATAACAGTAAATCAATCGATATTTTAAATAAAAAATTGCTAGGATTTAAATAATTCAGAAACATACGTTTCTGCTTTGCTTTACCGTTGCTTAGGATGTCTACATCTACACTGAAATGAAAAAAGTTCCTAAATTCTAGGAATTTTGGCTCCTTTCCTTATTTAGTAATTGGGTTTTTTGGATAACTTAATAAGAAAAGGAGGAAAAATTCCGAAGTTATGTCTAAATAATTGATAAAACAAGATAAAGTTCCGGATTTCAAACATGACGTTAATTCAAACTTGACATAAGTCACGTGTGATCAAAATAGGCAGGAAAAGAGGTGAAATGAGAGCAAACACGTGTGCGGATACGAACGTACAAGGTGGCCGTTTGTGTACCAGATCGTGCATAACACGGAGTCTACACATAAAAATACAACTATTTGTTTACAAATGCGCCGCTTGCTGACAGCTCCGTGATCCTTTTACCACGAGTCCATCATCACTTCTTCGTCCGTAACATCGGCTGTTAACAATTAAGACACTAAAGAGGAAAATGATTGATAATAATTACGCTGCTTATAAATCATACAGGTAAACCGGGGTGTGCAATTCAGAGTTGTCAGTGTTGCCAGAGTAGTTCAAAATGATTGATGCTCTAGCCCCCAAAGCGATGCGATTTATTGCAACGCCTGCTTGGTGACAGCCCGCGCAGACTAATGGAATCGCGTAGCCCGCGGGGCCTCTCAGCAAAACCGGAAAGATCGATCGACTTGCGGATCGAAAATTTTCCACATTTTCCCAACCAAATGCAACGCTTTTCTCACCGTGCACCGATCAAAACACTGCCACAACACGCTGCCGCCGCCGCCGCAGCACCGCACCACGCGCTCGATCAAAGTGCAATGACTTTGATTAGTTGGCACAGACCGCGAAATAAAAACAACTCGAACACATGTGTTACATGCTCCTCTCCTGGACAACCGACCAACCGACCGTCCGACGGCGCACTAGGTACCTACAGCAACTCCAATGATAATGATCTACTGCGGCATGTGGAAGGAATGGTTGTTTTCTTGCTGGTTTTACACGTGGTACAGGAAGTGACCGGTGAGCAAATTGTTGGACGGCTTAGTACACACCCAACCACTGCTAACCAGTCACTAGTAGTCGCCGAGCATAAAACGCTAATCTGTTATTAAAATTCATGCATTGCGGATTGCATATTTTACCCTTTTAATACACCTTAATTTGACACTTTTTACGTGGTTTTTATTTTCTTAAATACATTTGTAAAACCGTTGGAATCAACTTATCAGTTGAAACTTGTGAATTATTACCACAAAAAGCTCTTATATCATACTACTCAAGAAGTCATCCAAACCGTAGTATCCCACCATAAATTATTCACTTTATTTGCTTCAACTGACAAAAGTTGCATCAATCTTCAAGAAAAGGTCGTAACCACGTGACGTATCTCCAGTGATAGCATCCACTACTGGTTCACAACCGCGTCGAGCTAAAACAGTTTCGCACGCATATTTTACTCCAAAGTTAACTTTGTATTCTAATTAGTCCGACTTTCCAGTCCAGTCTCCAAAAAAAAAAAAAAAAACGGGATCCCCCTTCTCTCCATCAGATTTTGGTAGCTATCGCGAGTAATTAGGGCCGATTCTTTCCGCAAAATTAGCCGGACAATTTGGCGAACTAAAAAAATATGATAAATTTGCGGTTTATGCAAATACAGTGAAATTGAGAGGAGAAATCTAGCTCAGCGAGCGGTGTTTTATGAGTATTTCGTTCCGTTTTTAATACCGGAGCCGCCGAAAGATGTATGGCACAGACGGTCGGTGGCCGTCACCAAAAGGGTAACTCTGGGTCCGGAAAGAGGAAATGTGTGTTATTAGTTGCGAGGTTACCTAACGTAACAGATTCGCAAGTAACTGGGTTGTGTAATGTGGTTTAAAATCGCATTAAACGTCCTACTGTTATATCTTTTTAGTAGTTAAGAAGTTGTGTGTACTTCATTGTTACCGAATTTGATCTGATCTAAACTAGATTTAAATCCAAAACTAGATTTAAATCCTGCAATTTTCTGCAAAAGCCGTAAAAACCTAGTGCAATGTTGACACTCTTCATATGAAATCATGATCAGAAATGCAACGTTGTCACAGTCTGCAATTGCAACAGTTGGACAAAGGTCGTCAACAGTTTACATTTTTGGTTGTGACTCGTCACTCCGATAACCAATTTCAACAAAACAACGTGAACAACACAGAAAAAAATCATGGTAATATTACATCTGGAAAGGGGTACATCTTTTATGTCAGAAAAAAATGAGTAATTTTACCTCTAAAAATGGCTAATTTTACCACTATTCTGGTGTAATGTCGCATTTTCAGTCTAAATTGAGGTAAAATTGCATTCAACCTTCTAAAATTACATCTTCCAAATTTACACTTTTTTGCTGTGAAGTTGATGTAGGGTAGAGAAGTCATCAATGAGACACGGGGAATAATGATAAAATGGCTCTCACAAGTCGTAGTTTCAACCAATCAGGCTCATATTTGGGGGAAAGGTGTGTCTACTGGATACACGTCTGCCATTATAGTGGCTTTGGTTATGGACGCTCCCTTGAAAAGTTATTCATAAATGTTTGATTCTGGGGTGTAAAAGTAAATTATGGACAAAAATTACTTTTTCGCTCGTAGGCTGCTATTAACACCAAAACTAATATTTCTTCAAATTTCTTTCGACGTTTCATAGGGATTGAGTTGGGCTACAATGTCCTTTCATTAGGTTTGACCAAAATTTAGAATATACCCAGTATCCAGGACTGTCTCATTGTTCCCCACTCATTTCAGCTCATGGGTAACAATGAGACACTTTGATTTTTCTTCATTAAACTTTTCAAAATCTATGGAAATCTTTCAAAACATGAATTAAAAGTGATTTTTGGCATATTTATAGAGTTTTAACTTCATTAAACAAAAAATACAAAGTTATTTGGTATAAATATACGGATTTTACAAAATTTAAATACTTTTTGTATAACTTTTGTTAATTAAAGTTTCATGTTGGCAAAATTGCTCTAAAATGTTCAAGGCAAGTCACCTGTAATGGAACAATACAAAAACATGATGTTTTACTAGAAAAGTATTGATTTTCGTAGAGTGTCTCATTGTTCCCCAGCTGTCTCATTGTTCCTGCCAAGTGCGTCTACAATGAGACAGTTGAATAACTCTGGCTGTAGATGTCGGATCGATCTCATATTTTGGTCAATGTTAGAACACATTAAAAGAAAGAAAATGCAACAAAAAGCTCATTAAAACATGCTGATGAAAAAATGAGAAAAATCTTTGAAAGTTGAAAACCAACAGTGTCTCATTGATAACTACCCTAATGTAGAAAAAATGTTTAATTTTACCTCTGAAATTGTGTTGATTTACCACTTTTCTGGTGTAATGTCACTTCAGTCAAAATTGAGGTAAAATTCTATCATAAAAGAGGTAATATTCAATCATCCAAAATTACACCTTCCAAATTTACAAAATGTTTTACTGTGTAAGACCCCCTCCTCCTGTGATGAATAATTACTATTTTCAAAAAAAAAAATAAAATATGTATGGAGCGAAGAAACTCGTAAAGTTGTACAACAAAATAAATAAAAGGTTATGTAAACTTTTACACAAAGTTGTCGTTAGTCTTTATATTCAAATCAATTTTTTATCTACACAGTATAAAAAATCATGGTAATATTACATCTGGGAAGGGGAACATCTTTTATGTCCGAAAAAATATGTAATATTACCTCTGAAAATGTGTAATTCGCTCTGAAAATGTGTGATCGCTTTTCTGGTGTAATATCACTTTTTCAGTCTAAATTGACAAAAAATTACATCATAAGAGGTAATATTTAAACTTCCAAAATTTACACATTATTTTACTGTGTATACGGTTAAAAATACGTTTTTTCGGCTCGTTTTCAGCATTTTTTCTATTTAATTTAATTATAATTATTTGTTATGAAATTTTTTGATTTAAATATATTTGCATTTTGTTTTGGAGATTTTTTATTTTTCATATTTTTTTTATTAGATTTTTTGTCATTTAACGTTGAATTCCTAAAATATATTTTTGACGCTTGAGTTTAGAATTGTTTAAAAATCTTGCACCGGAGATATAAATTTTCGAAAAGTCGAAGATTTTCGGAAATAAACGAAATAAAAAAAAAAAAAAAAATAGATGATTAAATATGCAATTGGAAATGGCTGTGACTGTGACTTTGTATTTTTAAATCTAAGATGGTGGGCAAAATGGCGGTAACGAAACATTGCAACTTGAAAGGTAATTAACTATTCAAATTCGACTAAAATGGGTTCGCAGAATTTAAATTTGATGTAAAAAGTAAGAAAATATAAATATCGGATTTGTTTGTATGAAAATACTAGTTCAAGAAAATTTTAGAAGTTTATAATTATTATTTGTTTCAATTTTTCACATTCGACTTTTTGTCCTTTCGACGTTTTGTCCATTTGACCTTTTGTCCACTTTCGACCTTTTGTCCATTCGACTTTATATCTTTCGACTGTTTGGCATCCGACCTTTTGTCCATTCGACCTTTTGTCCATTCGACCTGTTGTCTTTCGACCTTTTGTCGCACATCTATTTTTCATTTAGTGATACTTGTGTTAATATTTTCTGATCTGATTCTATTGTTAAATAATTTCGGAACTTCAGAACCAAGATTAATATTATGAATGTAACTAGTACAATCACTAGTTATAAAATTTTTCTGGTTTCTAAAATTTAAAATTTTTTTTAAAGAAAATTGCATTTTTTTTAACGAAAGTTTCATTTTTAACAATGAAACTCGAACCATACGTTTCGAAGAAATCGCGTGTTGAAAAATGAAGGCAAATTTAAGCTGGCTTTAACTCAGCAATCCGCTTTTCGATCAACAATGTTAAAACATAAATAAAATCGAAGGAAATTAGGGGAACTATACCCTTTTTCAGCCTATTTCTATTATCGGCCTATCAGCATTTTGATCTTGAATTACAGCTTTCATAAAGTGTTTTTGGCTTTTCCAAAGTAATAAATAGCTCAAATAAAAGTGAGCAAGCAACATACATCTGAAAAAGTTGATTTAACCCTCTACAACCCAACCCCGCCTCTAGACGGGCTTCGATTTAAAAAATCGCCAAAAATCTATTTTTTAACCAATTTTTGATCTTCAAAAAGCATTGGAAAGAAGAACTTTTAAAATTTTGGAAAATTTTAGGGTTGGAAGTTTGACTTGTTTTATGTGACTTTGCCAATGTTTTTAAAATTGTATTTTTTTTAGGGGTCAACTTTGGCTGTGTTTTTTACTAACATTTCCTATATTTTAAGTAAAAAGAATTATGCAATAATTTTTCTAGTGCCCCAGACTATGCCTCTACGCATTTATTTACAATTTAAATGATAATGGTTCCATATTATAGCAGAAAATGTAAAAAACATGCAAAAAATTGAAAAAGTTACTGTAAAAACATGAAAAAATTAGATAGGCAAAATTTAATGATAGGAGGTGGTAGAGTAGACCAAATTTGGGCAGTAGAGGGTTAATAGCGGAAAACGACAAAAGTTATGAGAATTGGTCGAACGGCTTAGAGTGATTAAAATGGGTATATTTCCCCTATATCAGCTTTTCAAAAAAAAAAAAAAAAAAAAAATCGTTGGTGCTCTTCCTTCATGAAGTATTTTTATTTTTTTATTATTTATTATTAATCGTTTATTTGCCAATGAGCCAGCGGCTCGTAGTGACTGACTAGTTTGTTTTGCTTTACATTTTGTTTACAAGCATTAAATTAGTGTAAATAAAAACTAACAATTAACAGAGAGACAAAAAACTATAGAATAGTTGCATAAAACTGAACATTTATTTAAAAAAAAATCATTTCACTCTATAAAAAAACAAAATGTTTAAAGTAATTTTCGATTGGTTTGACAATATTTTCGATTTTTTTCCTATTATCACAACTCTGGTACTAGATTTTGTGTCAGCCTAAACTCTTTCGCAAAAGATGTCTTTTTTAGAACCCTAAAAAATATAGAAAAATCGAAAATCAAAAATTACGTGTCTTGGGGATTCAGTTTTAGTGCTAAAGTATAGGAAAACGTTACTTAATCCACCTTTAGGTGGTTGGTGCCTTCCTCACATTCATAAAGTGAATACACTACACTAACAGCCTAAAAAAAACTTACTTTATCAAAAAATCTGAGATCCGGCCTCAAAAAAAGTGTATTGAAAACACTAAAGTACTTATAACATTGGATAGGGTTGTCAAATTTTCAATCTTTTAGACTCTTTGAAAAAATCTCTTGATTACACATCCAACGATTGGTCGCATGATAGATCCAGACATCGTTTTCATCAAAATATCTGAGATCCGGCCTCCAAAAAGTGCATAAATAATGCTTAAGGGCTTATAACTTTTGATAGGGTTATCAGATTTTCAATGTTTTGTACGCGTTGGAAAGGTCTTTTGATTACCTGTTCAACGACGGGTTGCATGATAGATCCGGACAACGTCTTCATCGTGATATCTGAGATCCGGCTTCCAAAAAGTGCGTAAATAACACTTAAGTGCTAATAACTTTTGATAGGGTTGTCAGATCTGCAATGTTTTGGTCGCGTTGGAAAGGTCTTTTAAATACCTTTCTAAAAATGTATACCATGCCGGGTTTTCTTACAAAAACCACCCTTTTTACAATCTTCCAAATTTTTGTTAAAATCGTTTTTTAAGTATAACTTTTGAAGTACTTAACTAAACTGCATAATTTTTAATAGCGACTTATGGGACCCCAAGACGGATCGAATGACACCAAAACGGACAAAATCGGTTCACCCAATGTCGAGATAATCGAGTGACAATTTTTTGATCAACATCCCACCACACACACAGACATTTGCTCAGAATTCGATTCTGAGTCGATAGGTATACATGAAGGTGGGTCTAGGAGGTCTTATTGAGAAGTTCAGTTTTCGAGTGATTTTATAGCCTTTCCTCAGTGTGAGGAAGGCAAAAACGGATTTTTTCCGGTTTACCTATTTTTTTTTCTGAAGAGTCTTAAGCATAACCTACAACTTTGCTTAAGAAACCAAATCGACCAGATTTTTTTTTCTCAAGATACAGATTTTTGGAAATTAACATGCCAATTTTATTCAAAATGGCTCGAATAGTTGATTGGCGGAAACGTAGAAAATTTATCAGAATTCATTTTTAATGTTTTTTTTTATGGAAAAAGATTTTCGACGTGACTAAGATTTGAGCAAAAGAAAATGCAAACATAGCGATCTTTCTCCAATCAAGACAAACCATTTCCACTAAATCGTAATGCGGTTGACCTTTCTTTTAAAAATAAACTGCACAATCCTCATCCAAATATTCACATGCCAACGTCAAATTCATACATTTCCCACACTAATCAACAGCAGAGACAGAAGTTTGAAAAGTTGTGGTTACGCACTCCATAATTCAACCTTTAAAGTGTCATGTACGGAGGTATGTAACAAATAAAAATGCGAAAGGTTCAAATGAAGAAAAAGAGAAGGAAAGAAAGAAAAACATTAGATGCGATAACATCTCAAGACTATCGCACTAAATGCATTACGCGTGGTAATCGCTCACAGACAACCAGACCACCACATGAATCAAAGACACACACACACGTGTGTAGGAAAAACAACAAGCTAAGAGCCAGAAAGAGATCATAAAAATTGAAACTAGACCTACACAGATAGAGTAGAGGAAGGTTGAAGAAGTGTGATGGGAGAAGAAAAAATCAAAAGAGGAAAGCAATGTAGTCAGCACGCCAGAGAAGAATGATAGCGGAAAGAGTGTGGAGAAAGAAAGGCCAGAAAGAAGTGAAACACAAACCAAACAAGTCACTGTGCATAATGTAATATGTTGAGGTATTACAAAATTGCACTCGCTCTCGATCGAAAGCGAATCAGCGCCTCGGTAACCGCAAAGGAGCGCAAACGAAAGGGAAGTTGCAACGACGACGACGACGCGGTACGGCCAGCAGGCGATTTAAGCGCAGAAAGTTTAAAATCTGGGTCACATTTCTTCTTTTATGTCACACACGTCGTCGTCGCAGCGGGCGAAAAAGTGTTTGCCGAAATGTGTTGCAAAAGAGGCACGAAAAATCCGCGGGAAATGGGAACGAATCGGGTGGAAAACAGCAAGAAAATCGAACACAATAAAGTTAAGTCATGTTTCTTTTTTTTTTTCGTTGGTACAAGTGAGTGCTGCTGGTTTTGTGATCAGAAAAAAAGTGTTGTTGGCTCAATTGCAATTGAAACGAGCAGAACGACCTTCAAAATATGCGGTAATGACCATAACACATTGCCCACAACATGCCGAAAATTGGGTTCGGTAACGAGTTTTCAGTGCGTGGAAATCGTACCGTAACGCATGTGCGGGTAATCTTTGGAAATTATGTTCATAAGTTCTCGTAGTGGTTTTGGGGCTTGGTGGCTTTGGCTTTATTTCGAGGATATAGCTGTTTAATCACATATCGATGCCATAAGAGAGCACAGAGGCATCGATATATTGGAATATTTCTAGATTAAATTTTCAAAACAAACTATCAAACTATCCCTCATGGGTTTCCTATGCAGATAGGACCTTTTGAAAATTTAATCGAGAATTAAAAAAAAAAATGGAAATATTTTGAAACACCTTTTTTATAGAAAATTCTTACAAGAAATCCTTATCTAAAGTTTTTTTTATCGTTTTATTCAATTGTGGTTATCTTATAATTTAACAACTTTATAAGGTATTTTTATTTGGTATCATGGTGAATCTTTCATAAATAATAACCTGCAGCATTCTTTCGTGCTGATTAGGGTGCCAAAAAAAAAATTTGGAAAATCGTAAGAGATACTGATTCGATTCCTTAGGCAAAAATAAGTAACTATGAAAATTTTGAGCAAAATCGGTTAAGGGTTGCTTTTTATCGTTGAAGTTTGTACGGTAAAATTCGAAAAAATGTATGGGCAAAGCTAAAATTTTGAAATTCCGCCAAAAGGTGGCGTTAAATGTGTCGGATCATAGTCAAGTGTGAGATACGTATGTAAAATTGTATGACAAACAACTTTGTCGAAGACCGCAAAACGATCCGAGGTAACCCTGACGAGTTATTAGCGATTTAATGTGGACGTTTTAGTATGAAAAGATTTTTCCCCAACTTCAACGATAAAAAGCAACCCCCGATTTCGCTAAAAAAATTATAGTTACTTATTTTTACATAAGGAATCGAACCAGGGGGTATCTCTGATGTCGATTTTTTTTATTGCCACCCTAGTGCTGATTCAATCGACCGATAAACGTTAATCACTATTACAAATGAAATACAGTCCAGACTCGATTATCCGAAGTTTCGATTATCCGAAGTTTGATTATTCGAAGGTTTGTATGGGACTTCGGATAATCAAATCACGAACAAAAAAATGTTGTTTTAATTATTTTTTTATTTTAAAATTTTCTACATCAAATTCATGTTCTGCGATCTTATTTCAGTAAAATTTGAGTGGGTTATTGCCTATTAAATTACAAAATGCACTTTTTCAATATTATATCGCCGCCATTTTGGACGCCATCTTGGATTTAAAATTTCTTAATAATTTTAAAGCAGTTTAAGTATCGTACTTAAGCTCTACAATCAAAAATAAGACAATACACAAAATATTATTTTCTTGATTCGATTTAAAGTGAAATTTTGTCATGGCCATCGGATAATTGATTCTGGACTGTAGGTTATTAAAACACTAAAAAAACTAAAAGAACGTTAAATAACATTAAATGTGCTCTAAAGCACTATATTGTAGAAAATGGATGGATTAGTCAAATATTTTCTAAGCAATACACCACAGAGTAACCCAGAGCAAACAGTGTAGTCCTTATCCATACCTGCAACTTTGCTGAAGACACCAAAACGATCAAAAGAATCCTTCAAAAGACAATTTTTTTTTCAATTTTCACCAATCATTTTTGTATGATCAGCTTCCAAATTTGTATGGAATATTATAAGGACAAACTAATGATGCAAAATGGCTTTTTTGGGCATACCGAAGGCACCAAAAAAGTTTCAGCAGGATTAAAAAAATACAAAAATTAAAATTCAAAAAACAAAGACGTAGAGAATTGCTCATTTGAAATAAAATTAAATTTTCATGATTTGCAATACATGTACTGCCCCATGATCGTTTTTTCGCGAAAACTTTACTCGTAGCCTTATGTGTAAGACAAACTTTAAATGCATTTTTCTCAGCTTGCTGTTTTTGCATTTGGGACATTTATGCGAACTTGGGCAGTGTATTATTTGTCAAGAAATATGATAAGATTTTTGTATTACAAATTTGAGTGTAAAATACAAAAAAAAACATTTAAACATCATATTTACACTGTTAGTGTTTAATATTGAAAATTGAATACCTATTTTTTTATTATAATACAAAAAAAAATTGGAATTAGATTTTCACTGAATTAAAAAAAATATTTCAAGATATTTAAGTCTTGAAAATATATCTACCGCATTTTTAACTTTTTTTAATTTTTGAAATTGTCATGGTAAATTTGAAAAATAAGGAAAATTGAAAAAAAAATCAGTTTAATATATATATATATATATATTTTTTTGCAAAAAGTAAGTTTGATCCACTAGAACATTCATTTCCCAGACAATTTTGACAATTTTGGCAGGATGCTCAAACGAAACCATAATTACTTTTTTTCCTAGGTATTTAAAAACGTGGGTTTTATAGAAAATCTAGATGTTTAAGTATCAGAAGATCGGAAATTTTATGCCCTTTAGCCCCGATGGCGCATAGGTTGACCTGTGAATCGTGGACCGGTTTGGATGCCGGCAGAATTTCCGACGACGTAATTCCGGATTGATACGAAATTCCATCGAAAAATCAATTCAATCGATGCAAAGACTGGGGGTCTTGGTGTTATATCCACTCCAAAATGTTAATTTAGCGACATTTAAATAAATTAAAAGTTTGCAAAATTAAGTTTAGATAAGTTTCATATAGAATTTCCAGAGTTATATAAACTTTTATGCTTTGTTGTTAGTAAACTTTATATTCAATCCAAATAATTTTTTTAATCGGTCAAGAATGCCTATTTCGAGTTGTGACACTGGATTTATGGTAATGTGTCAACATATAATAAAATGTTCGGCATGAGTTTCTGAATAAAACGTATTAGGCCGTTGCAAATATTTTTTTAAAGTTTATGTCGCCCACCCCCCCTTCAGAATTTGTCCGAAAAATCAGGGGGCAAAAAAATATTTTTTCAAAACACTTCAAAATTTTAATGAAAATCGAAGTTTAATCAACTGCAAACAATCTAAAATGCATATTCCTGCATTGATAATCATATTTAGCATGTTTGAGCTGGATTAAAAATATTAAGATTTTTTATGAAATTCCAATGCACAGCACCGCAAAAACTTTTTTTGCGCAAAAAAAAAATTCGTCAATACTTATATAATTTGGAAACTAATGATTGCAAAACAACTGGACAGGTGTATAATGCATTTTAAAACACTTTTTTCATTCAAGTGTTAAAACCATGGCTCGTAAATTCAATGTTTAAACCTTTTTAATTTTTTGCCCCCCCCCCCCTCGGCTTTGGTCAGAGGCGAGGGACATAAACTTCAAAAAATATTTGCAACGGCCTTATTAGGTTTCTGTCAAACTTTAAATTGTTTGCATGTTTTATCACTAAATGTTCATAATGCACAACGAGCGTAAATACATTTTTTACATACTGTATGGGCTTGACGCAATCTCTGTTATAAAAGTTAAAAAAAATTGTAGCAAATCGATTGTGACAGATTTGGATATATGTATTTCCTTTGGGTGTTGTAGTGATAAGTAGTTCAAAACAAAAGTAGGTAACAAGCAGGAAAAAATTTAAAAAATTTATCTAATATTTAAATATTTTAGTGTCATTTTGATTTATTCAAAATATGACAATTCAACAACTGACCTATTTTATAACATTACATCATTGTGATACTTGCGTCAACTGGAAAATCCTGAAAGTGACGAGATTACAAAACGAAAGACCTCTTGCCACTAATTGCACCCTACCAATAAAGCGAATGAGTTTATTGCCTCCAAAGGCCGGCAAAGCCTGACCATGATCATTAGGTAGGCGCCGGCTGCTGGGGGCACTAAAACGCTTTCCTCGACAGCCACCGGCCTCAGACAGGTTTACCACCTTCTTATTTTACCTATAAAAAGGAGGAGCGCAGCAAAAAATCAACATTGACTTTATACGGAATAAGTTATTCCGATAAACCCGGCCCCAGCAGCAGCCCATCGTCACATCAGCAACGTTTATCGTGTTGAAATGTTACCTTGAGGAAATGCAAACTGCGGGTCTGCCCAATACTCAACCATCCAAGGATGACCGCACATCCATTGGCCAAACCAAAAAAAACAACAACGAACGATCCAATCACTACCAGACTGCCGTTTAACTCCCCCCCAGCCCCAGACTCCAACAAAACCCGCCAAGGCCTTTCGTTACCTTGACACGGAACTTTACTTTTGCTTTCTTTCCACGTCATTTCTTCGGGGGATTTTTTGTTTCTTCTTGCCGGTGCCCCCCGGGCGTGGCTAAACGGTCATCACGTGGTCTCCCCTCTCGCAGCAGGGGGGAATACTCTCGATTTTAATCTGAATGCGCCACCGGAGAACCGGTTTTTTTGGGGCGAGATCATGATACGGTGAAGATTAAAGTCACGATCTTGGTGGGAATGTTCTTGAAGCGTTCTGGAATGAACTGTTTCTACACGGGAGGAAATGGAAAATTAACGGTATTCTAGGGCTTTCAGCACCATTAATTAATTCTATTCGGTTTCATGCAGCGATTAATTTAGACGACCAATTCTTGTTGATTCATTATTGGTCTCCTATAGGTTAATTAAACTGTATAATATATCTTCATTAAAAAAATAATAAAACATTTAAAAGGAATTTTTGGTTCTTGTCCCAAAAATTTGAAATTTACCAAAAATTGCCCTGATCGTGCTTCTGATCAATATTTTGCAACAAAATTGTATAGAACAGCAAAATGGTCAAAATGAGTTTGAGGATCAATTAATATTTAACATCATACAACTTAAAAAAAAACATCATCCTCCCGGTACGAGAATCGCACTCACGACCTCTGGATTGGAAATCCAGCACGCCGCTAGTGAGCAATTCTCTTCGAAATCGGCCGATTTCGGCCATTTTTATTTTTTGTATTTTTTTATTTGGCTCAAACTTTGTGGATGCCTTCCCTATGACCAAACAAGCTATTTTGTGTCATTGGTTCACCTATACAAGTCTCCATACAATTTTGGCAGCTGTCCATACAAAAATGGTTCGAAAATCTGTAACTTTTGAAGGAATTTTCTGATCAATTTGGTGTCTTCGGCAAAGTTGTAGGTATTGTTGAGGACAATTGAGAAAAAATAGGTACACGGAAAAAAAATTGCCGATTTTTTTTTAACTTTTTTTTCACAAAAACTCAATTTCCCAAAATACGTATTTTTTGATTTTCGAGATTTTTTGATATGTTTTAGGAGACAAAAATCCGCAACTTTTGAGCCATAGAGAAGTATGGTCAAAAAATCTGCCGCCGAGTTATGATTTTTTGAAAAAAATAGTGATTTTTGAAAAAAATCGAAATTTTATACAAAACAAAATTTGACCTAATTTTTTAATGTAAAATTGAATTTGCAATCGAAAAGTACTTTACAGATTTTTTGATAAAGGGCTCCGTTTTCAAGATATAGTCACAAAAAGTTAGATTTTAGCGAAATATTTGCAGTTTTTCGATTTTTGAAAATAGTAACCATGTGTTACCATTTCTGTAAATATTTTTTTTGAAAAGTTCAGAAAATTGTCTATAATATTGTCTAAGAGAAATTGAAAATTGGACCTCTGGTTGCTGAGGTACAGCGGCATAAACTAAAAGAAACAGGAAAATTCTTGAGTTTTTTTTGATAAGGTCCTATAAACAAATGTAAACATTGAGTGTATCCCGCTTACTCCGATGGACTTTGACATAAGGTGTGAAAGGGATACACTCAATGTTTACATTTGTTTATAGGACCTTATCAAAAAAAAGTCAAGAATTGAAGTTTTCTAAGTATTACCCAAAAAGCTTACCATTTTCGAATGTCGATATCTCGGCCGATTTTCAATGTTAAAACATGAAACATTCGTAAAAATTTTCGATCTTTTCGAAAAAAAATATTTTCAGAATTTTTGAATCAAGACTAACTTTTCTAATGGGCCAAACATTCAATATTACGCCCTTTTCAAATGTTATCCTTGACTCAAAAACTTTGAAAATATTTTTTTCGTAAAGATCGAAATTTTTTACGGATGTTTCATGTTTTAACATTGAAAATCGGACCATTAGTTGCTGAGATATCGCCATTAGAAAATTGTGGGTTGTTTTGGTTAGACTTAGAAATCTTCAATTTTCCTATTTCTTTTTCTTAAAGCGGCTGTATCTCAGCAACCCGAGGTCCTATCTTCAATGTCTCTTAGACAATTTTATAGCAAATTTTCTGAACTATTAAAAAAAAAATATTTACAGAAATGGTCACTTATGGTCACTATTTATAAAAATCGAAAAACTGCAAATATTTCGCTAAAATTTAACTTTCGGTTGCTATATCTTGAAAACGGAGTCCTTTATCAAAAAATCTGTAAAGTACTTTTCGATTGCAAATTCAATTTTACATAAAAAAATTAGGTAAAATTTTGTTTTGTATGAAATTTCGATTTTTTCCAAAAATCACTATTGTTTCAAAAAAGCATAACTCGGCGGCAGATTTTTTGACCATGTTTCTCTATAGCTCAAAAGTTGCGATTTTTGTCCCCTAAAACATATCAAAAAATCTCGAAAATCAAAAAATACGTATTTTGGGAAATTGAGTTTTAGTAAAAAAAAAGTTGATTAAAAAATGTGCAAATTTTTTTTCCGTGTACCTATTTTTTTTTCTCAAAAGTCCTCAACAATACCTACAACTTTGCCGAAGACACCAAATTGATCAGAAAATTCACTCAAAAGTTACAGCTGTTTGAATATTTACATACCATTTTTGTATGGACAGCTGCCAAAATTGTATGGAGACTTGTATGGGTGAACCAATGACACAAAATAGCTTATTTGGTCATAGGGAAGGCCCCCACAAAGTTTGAGCCAAATCGAAAAATACAAATAAAATCCATTTCCGGTTTTGGTAGAGAATTGCTCAGGTTTATTACACTTAGAGGGTGACGATTCTCGAGATTTTCAATTTCCCGGGAATCGAGAGTTGAATTTGACCATTTCCCGGGAATTCCCGGGACCCGGGAGTTTTTTTTTTCTATGCCAATAGTGGTAATAATTAAAAAAAATGTAATAATATTGTTTCTTTTCAATCAATTAAGTTACAATTAATTCATACTTATACTTTGAAACTTCAATATACTCTTTATCTGAGGAACTATATCTACCTTTTGATTTATTTATTTTTCTGAATTTGCAAATACAAGATCGTTTCTTGTGCTTTTTGGGACTAAAAATTGTAGTTTAAAATATTAACGAATCTTTATTCGCACTGAGTGACTTTCTTATTATATTTTTGTGAAGTAAAAAATATAGCTAATATTTAATTTTCCTGTAACGGGATATTTGCAATATAATAAACAACAATTTAAACTTGTTTTTTTTTTCATTTTAAGGTCAACTTTAAATATTTATTGAAGAAATATTTACAGTTTTCAGGAAATGTCCCGCCCGTGTGTATCAATAGGACCGCGCACTGGCTCACAATCCAGAGGTTGCTGGTTCGAATCCCGCAGCGGGCGCTCTAAAATTCTTTGTGTAATAATGGGTATTCGGCGCCGTCGCTCCGTTCCATACTCTAGTACACTTAGGAGCCCAGGGCGGCGAAGTCCTTGTAGTTAAAAAGGCAGACACTAGTGGTTGGTACTAGCAATGGTGGCCGACAGCTATAAAGTCAACTTCGTTTTTATCAGGAAAATCCGAGTGTTCACAATTGGTGGACCTTAACTTTACAAATATTGACAGAGTGTTTTTTTTCCAAAATATAATTGAATATTGAGGTTGACGTGAAACACAAAACAGCTTATTGACATCAAAAAAAGAAATTACCTTGATATAGCAAAATCAACTTAGGTACTTAGAATTTTAGAAAAATACTTATGAGGATTGCGAGAGAGGAAATTGAAAAAACTTTTCCCTCTTAGAAATTATAAATCAAAATAATTTTAAAAATAACTTCAGATTTCATTTTTGGGGTGTAACTGCTAAGTATGCTTCAAGATAAATTTTTGGGTCCAAGTTTTTTTGGCTTCTCAAAATTATAGTTTTTGGAATTTCCAATGTTCTAAACAATTTAGAAATTTTCAAATAATTTTTTGATTAGTTTATATAATTTCGCTTAGATATTTATAAGTATAAAATTTCCCGGGAGTCTCGACCGAATTTCCCGGGAATCGAGAGGTCCAAAAATGGTCGATTTCCCGGGAAATTTTTCCCGGGAATTCCCGCTCGTCACCCTCTAATTACACTGTTTAATATATCTTCAATTAAAAAAATCAATCAAAATGTTTTTTTGTTCTTGTCCAAATCTACAAGTTACATTTGATGACCGTAAAAAAATATGTTTTTGAAACACATCTATTTTTTTTTTAAACATCGGAAACAGTGTTGAACCGTTGATTTCGAACTGAAAAGATGAATTCACCTAACGATGTCAATCGTTGCACTTCCCACACGCAACTTGTCGCGAGGATTCAACCTATAAAACCAACGTCAAATCAGGAAAGCAAACAGCCAATCCATTACACGACACTCATTAAATCTTCTTTCTGGCGACCAACGCCAGTCTGTGAGTCTTCGAGGGAGATTGCTCATATTGAAACCACCACCTTCACGTGCCGTATAAACTGCGGAATAAAAATTATAAGGAAGAAATCATAAAAATAATCACGGCACCGGTAACCGGCTTGCAAACTTGGTGCTTAAAAGTATGTCTGTGGGTGGATGGGCGAAGGGGGGTTGCACTAACACCCTTCCACCTCACCTGTTGAGACTCTTCTCCTTTAAAGGGAACCAAACCCAAATGAAAGTGAAAACGTTGTATTATTTAATATCTGCATCAAAAACGCGTTGCGGAACGATGAATCTGGTTGGCTCGTGCTAGCTGCCACTACTTTTTAAGTACCTGTAGGTCTGGGCCGGTTAGTAGTAGTGGTGCTAGTCGTAAGATGAAGGAATTAACTAGCGTGACGATGATGACGACGACGACGCCGAGTACGAGTCTTGGACGCCGGAAGTGATAGTTAAGACTGGGCCGTGAGGGAAACGAAACTTAACATTTCAATGCTCACCGAGCGATGATCATCTGATCGTGTCGATAGTGTGCTTTAGGTGATTGTAGACTATGCTTTTTCATTTGGAGTAAAACGTGAAGTTCAGATGTAAATTAAGCTAAATTGATTTGCTTAAAATGTGTTGAATCTTTATAGCTTAGGTTTAGTTTTGTCACATTTTTTATACATTTTAAAATGTTTAAATATGATTGCCAAAATCAATATAAAAATAAATCCGCATTTCAAATCAACAAATCTGGAGTTATTTTTAAAGATAAATTTATTATTTTGCATTTAGATGTTTTTGGATTTCCCTGACTCAAGGTGGTTCCAAAAAAACAAACAAAAAGGTAAAAATAAAATGTTTATTGGACTTAAAAAAAAACTCTTGAAATTGGTATTGTCCGCTTGAAATCAATTTAAACAATGTTATATATTTTACAAGATTTCAAGATGAAGGAGTTAGAAGAACTATGAAGATGTAAAAAAATTACATTTTTAATGAAATTTGAAAAAAAAAATCTAGAAAATAACCTAAAATTGGCTTTAACTCTACAATGGTTAACAGATTCATAAAAATTTCTTATAAATACTATTGGATTTAAAACTTAATTTTACTCCTTTGTTTATTTTTAAATTGAAACATGCCTAAAAAAGTATCTTTTATTAACCTCACCAAACATACATAAAAAAGCAAGGGGTGAAGTTCATAATATTTTATACTAAATAATGAAGGTTATGATAATTAACAAATTTGATGAAGATATCAAGTTGATCAGATTTTTTAAATTAAGAATTTTGAAGATTTCTATTCTGTTTCATGGAACTTCTCTAGATTTGTACGAAAACTTTTAACAAGGAACTTTAGATACAAGATGGCTTTTAAACACACATGAAATGGTTGAGTAAAGTTTTATTAAAATCAAAAATGCAATGAAAAAAAATACAAGAAATCCTTAATTTGAAAATTTGTAATTAAAAATTTGGAATTTGGCCCCCCTCAAAGCATACAAAATTGACATAAAAATATGGCAATTTTTGAAATTTGTTGCAAATATTTTTCAAAGTTTTTGTCTCATTTCAAATGTTTCGTTTCAAAAAATCATGGGTCAAACAAAATATTTTATTTTTCAAAAACTCAAAATTTCAATGACATTGTTAGTGCAATCACCTGAAAACAATTTCAAATGCATTACCCCTGCCTTTATAATAACATGTTTGAGTTAATACTTAAATATGTTGAGTTTTTGTGAATTTTTGATGTACCAAAAATATTTGCTTTAAAACTTTAGATTTTTTTAAAACAAATGATTGTCAACCGACTGTACTGCTGTATTATGCATTTTCCATGCCTTTTTTTTTTTAAAAATGCTTAAATTTTGGCTAGTTATTTAAATTTTTATATTTTTACCAAAGCCGAGGTACAATTTTTTTAAATATTGCTCAAGATATATAAGAAAAAATTCGGGAGTGGATTTTGATTTTTTAAGTTTTAAGTTTTAAGTAGTGCCAATAGTTTCGTTTTACGATATCTCGAGATGGGATGGACCAAATTGGCTGAAATTTGAGATGAAGACTTGCAAGACATATCCCGTGTGCATGACGCAGCCCGATTTTGAAATGTTGCTTTTTAAAAAAATACAAAAATCAAAAACTGGCGATTTTTTATATGAAAAACATACAAATATTTTTATCTTTTTTTTTAAATAAAGTTTTTGAAAATCGGCATTCGTCATGCACACAGGACCAGTTTAACGAGGCTTCACCAAAATTTTGAGCCGATTTGGTCAAAGCAGTGTGGAGATATTGTGGCACCCGTTTTTTGAAACTTCTAACTTAAAATGGCTATATCTCGGCAATGATACAACCAAATATCTTCAAATTTATTTTGATAATAGTTGAAAATATAGATTTTAATGCCCTTAAACAGATTTAAAAAAAGTTTAAGTGTGTGCCCAAACCAAACTTTTACATTTTTGTCGATTTACATGTATGTAACCCCTTAATAAAAATTTGTGCTGTGAAGGTGCATTGAATTTAAGTTTTAATTATATTTCTAAATTTCCCCAAACAGTGGACAAAAAAATGTGTTTGTCAGTGAAAACACAATTTTAATTATTTTCTGCATTATTGCTACACTTCATACAAATGTTGGTCGGAAATTTTGTCCACGCGCTTCATCCGTTTATTCCAGTCATATGTAAATTGCCGTACGTGCTGTCCCTTCTACAGTTTACATTTTAAGTTGATTATTTGAAACACTCCGGAAATCAAATTCTGGTATAATCTATAAATAAAGGTCAGCTAAAATATTTGTTATTGTTTACATTACGTGCGTCAGACATAAAAATTCGTTTTTGTCGACGCACTCGTTTCTACGAACAATGTTGAAATTGATTCCGTGAAGGTCATCGAATCTTCACAACATTATTCGCAGACGATACGCTAATAACTTATTCACAACAGTGGCCTCCAATGTCACCCAGGTATTGGATCACCAGCAAAGGAGGAATAACCCACCACAGACAGCGTCATCACCGCGGCTTGCATAATCCTTCGTGTGTGATGGATTCGGAGGTGAGCTCGCCGAGTTCGTCACTTTAAGGTCTCCGAGCCAGTTGTTTGTCAACAAAGCGCGTTGGAGTTATTCTCTCTTGACGCAATGTTTCATTGCATTATGAGATTCACTTACGAATTTTGAGGATGATTTGAAATTATTGTTTTCGATATTAAAATTCGAAATATTTTAGCCAAGAGATCATACCCCCGGCATGCGCCTGTCAGATGACCCACACGTATTCGGGTCAGCCTGCTCGGATACGTGCGCTGTCAGTGAACTCACGATGCAAACGTATCGTCCCTTCGATCGTCGCGATGACAACGACGACGACGATTACTGTAATGGTTGAGGTGGATTATGTAATTCTCTCGTTAAACCAACAAGAAAATATACGCCGGGGTGATTACTATTCACCACCCCACCCCTGACAGTGCCAGTGTCAACCAGTCATCGTGTCCGGCTGAAGGAATTATTCCGCCAGCTCAGCTCACGCAACTTCTTGGGTAACTTGGATTTCCAAAGGAGCGCCCCGGAGACCTTGGGGTCTTGTTGGGTTGACTAATGGAGCTGACCAGGATTTTCCCCTCTCGCGGTGCACGCTTCTTCTGTTGTGGTGCTGTCATTTCACCTTCACCTCGCGCGCCATTACGGCGGCCATCTTTGTTCTGCTTTTTATTGGCCGCGGCGAAAGTTTGATTGCGATTTAAACTAAGTAAAGTGCCATTTAGAGCGCCGTTTTGGTCTGTCAAAGTGTGCGCTATGGGGCTTGGGATGGTGCCGATGGTTTGGTTTGACTTTATTTTAAGGTGAAAGATGTGGTTTTGTGCCCTCCACCGCGAAGCGGTGCAAACAATGAACAATAAGAAGGGGTCTCGAAGGTAGTGTTGGTACCTTAACCCGGAAGAATTTGGGTGTGGGGAAATTTATCTTTGTGTTGTTTTGCAGTCGACGTATAAGGGAACCTCAGGCTTTATGGCACTGAACAATCGACGAGATTATTTGGCGGTTTGGTTGCGATTGTTTGCTGAATTATGTAAATGCGATCTTCTTTGTTGACTTTATAAACTGGATATGAAGCGCTGACGAATGACAGCGTGAAAGTTTTAATGCAAATAAATCTGAATGTGAGATTTAGCTTGTGTAAGAAAATTTAATCAAAATGACAGAAACAGTCATAGCTAGTATTTCTAGGTAATTATTAAAAGTTTTGTTTTTTGTTATTTGTTATCGAATCTTGGAATACCAGAGTTGCATGTATTTTTGTCAATCTTTCATCTGAGGCGAATCGGAACTACAGTCAGAATAGGGACAGCGGTTTTTAGAGCACTTAAAAACTTGAAATTTGGAAAACGATGCACTATTTTTGTTAATCTTAATCTACACGGCGTATTTTCTGGCCAACCTTAAGGAGAACAAATAGTCATCGCTACTTTCAGATGTGTCTTAAAGGAAATTTTCTCAGCTTTCCAGTGCTTCTAAGAGCGAAATGTTTAATCGAAAAATTTCTGAGATATCTCTTTTTTAAGTTGTTAGTTGTAAACTTTTTAATAATTGTCATTTATAGTAAACTTTTTAATAACAGTTCAGAAAACTTATCAAATGATGTGTTATATTTTCTTTATCAAACATTAAACAGTTGAATGGATACTAAAAATGCTTTATACTTGAAATTAAACTACAAACTACTGTTGCAAGCTTCAGAAGAAATATTTTCATTAGTATGAAATGATTTTTTTGGTATGAAATGATCAAGGAGTCAGCAATATTATAGAAGTCTTATAAATATCATCTTTTTTTTACAAATACATCGATTTTAGTTAAAATAATTTGGACTGGAAGTTTCTGTTTGATTATTTTTTCAAATAATATTTTATTTTTGCTTAAACCAAAAAAAAGTTTGTTACTTACTGTGTTTTAAGCATTCTGAGTTGAAACACACGAGTTGTAATGCTACTTTAAAATGCATTTTCAACAGTAAACATTTTATAAAATAATATTTTTATTTTATACCCATGAAAATACTACGCAGACACGTGAGATTGGTACATTAAAATAAAGTAATAATCTAATAATTTTTGTAATAAATATATTTTAATACGTTTTTATGACTTCAACTTCCGAATAAATCGCACAAATTCAAAAATTCTGTTGAAACATAATTTTTAAAATGTTTAGCAGTTTGCAACCTTCTAGAAAGTTGTTTCTTGTCTTATTTTGCACATTTTAATGAGTAAATGTCACATGGAACGCATCATTTGACAAGTTTCCTGAACTGTAATTATAAGTTTCTAAAATATAATTAAGTAATTTAAAACAAAAAAACATAAAATAAAAATATCTCAAAAATTTTTCGATGAAACATTTCGCTCTTAGAAGCATTGGAAACCTGAGAAAATTTCCTTTAAGAGGCATTTGAAAGTAGCGATGACTACTATTTCCTGAAAAGTTTGTTCTAGAAAACACGCCGTGATCTGTGTCTGTTCTATCCGAAACCAATCATAAAAATCAAAATATTGTGCAGTAACAAGGCCAAAAGAGCTGTACCGATTCGCCCCAGAAGACGGTATTGTTGATTGCTTGCAGTCGCAGTTTTGGAGCACCTGTCAAACACGTGTAAATGAGCAGTGGTGAATTCGAACTCGCCGTGGTGAGTTTCCTTAATCATTCAAATTGATCGTTTAATTTATAGTTTTTTAAATGAGATTTACGTGTTTTTGTCTGTCTTTTGGAACTGTCATCATCTTGTGAGATCTGTACTGGGATAAATCAAATAGTCATGTTTTTTTCGGATTAATTTAAATTTTATTTACCAGAATTGGAAGCAATGTCAATGTTTTTATCTGCGGAGTCACATTTCATTCAATTGTTTGGTGCAATTTACTGGCATTACATTCAATTGCAGTACTTTTTTCTGCTCCACTGGTTACACGCTGTATGAGTTGTTTGTTTTGTAGTTTGTTTTGTCTCGGTTCGTAGCTGCTTCTTCAAATTTTCTTGTCTCAAGTGTATCACGGTGGGTTCAATCTTTTCGAATTTACTGCTAAGAAATCATTTTTTTCTGAAATATTTGTGTTATTAAAAATAATTAATGTTTCATAATTTTGCTATAAAATAAATATTTTGACGATTTTCTGGCATTTTTCGAGTCCGCAACCTACACCGGTGTGATTTCTCGGACAGGTTCCGTTGGGCTGGTCAAGCAAAAGCACCGACCACGAGGAAAGCGCTAAACGGCTGCTATAAGCATTTCCGCGTGTCGATCGGTGTCCGCCCAGCGGCTGCGCGTGGAAGTTATGCTGATGGCGGCGCAGATGATGTGAATGAATTGAATGAATGAATGGGCTTTGGAGGCGCCTCGGACCCAGATAATCGTAAAGTGCGAACGAAGGAAAAAAAAATGCGTGCCAGCGCTCGTGTCCAAATTGACACGCTTGGCGATTGATCCGATTGCGGTGGTTCTTATTTAAAAGTTAAAAAACATAAAATGGATAAGTTGTAAAAAAGATACCTATTTATCATGTACGTATTCAGAGTAATCTTATTCCTTTTGTTATTTCCTTTTTATATTGCTTATTGCGAGATAAGATCACTTTTCTTCTTCGCTGTGACTGACAGGAGGTTACAGCCGCCGAACTACCGCTGTGTAAAAATCAGCAGATTGAACTAAAATTCAGCGTTGATTTGGCTGTCAACCTGATTTGTTTTGAATATTTTCCAAAAAAGTCAGCAGAAAACTCAAGGCAACCTTTGACAACAGCCAAAAATTTGTTCTGCGGCTGTCATGCGGCCATTCTTCTGCGGTCATATCAGCGCGCATGAACTCTAATTATTAACGCCCGCGATAATATTAAAAATTTTGTATCACTAAAAAATTGTCAAAATTGCTCAAAAAATGCAAAAAATAACAGACTTAAATCAATCCTGTCGTGCTATCTTGACATACCCTGAAAATTGCTGTAAGTGCGACAAATGGCCAAAGGGATTTAGATCAGAACGCGTTTGACACACGTACATGCCCAACTACCGTGAACATTTGTAATTTTATCTTGGGCCTCCCGCAACCAAATTCAACCAAACTTTGGGACAATGCAAAGAATGGTTAACCAAACAAAACATGTTTGTTTTTGTTTACATTGCGTGCTCTAGTGTTTGTTTATTTAAGGTCAAACATTAAAACGCCTTTTTCTCGGATCGTCAAAAAGTGAAGTGTGACAAGATAACTCGAAAACGTCGATTTGTGGCTCCAAAATTCAAAATTGGTAAAAAAATCAAAATCAAAATCAAATTATTCGCTCTACAGCATTGCCTTGGCGTTCTCGATTGCGAGATTCCTACTCGAAACTAGGTGTCCGAAGGCTTGATTGTTGAGGCAATTGCAAACCTCTTTTTACACCTTAGCTTCCATCCACCCCGGGATTCGAACTGACGACCTTTGGATTGTTTGTCCAACTGGCTACCAGCGACTCCACCGAGACAGGACCCAGGGAGACGACTCCTACACCTGGACTGAGCTAACGACCTAACCTTTTTTTTTTAGGTTAGTCCGGGGCCAACATTTACTTCCCTTCCGACGGAAGGCGTGATCAGACAAATCTCGTCTCGAAAAATGCCACCGGGACCTTCTGGGATCGAACCCAGGCCGACTGGGTGAGAGGCAATCACGCTTACCCCTACACCACGGGTCCCGGCTGGTTTGGTAAAATTGGTAAAGGGAGGCTAAAATTTACATTTTGGTAAAATAAATAAATAAACAAACTACATAAAATGTATTCTTAAATGTTTAAATCGGTTGTAAATTTTGTTTTGGCCAAATTATGTTTGCCCTCTGATTTGCTGAGAAATTTAGAAAGAAGGGGAGACCAAAACTTTAAAAAAATGCAACTACTTTATAACAAATTGTGAACCCCTGAAACCGATTAGATAATATCTCGTCAAAAAAGCTCTCCGTCACTGGGCCATTCATCAGCTGAACGACCCTCCCGAGTACCGCCATGGCCAAATTGTTAAAGTTGTTTGCAACAGCCACTCTTCTCTCCCCTCACTCTCTCCTTCTTGCCGTGTTTGTCGGGGTTCGTCGGTAGTGGCCTAAATCTTGAACCAAGTCTCTCAGGTGTTAACACGAATTACCTAATCGTGCGGCGCGCGCGCGGAGCTTTTTTGGCACTTTTTTCTTTACTTCTCTTCTGTTTGTTCACTTGCACTTTTTTTCGTTTTTTGCTCATTTCTCTATTTCTTCTGCTTCTATTTTCAGCGTTGATCGTGACGACGCTCTTTATTGCAGTTTGTCAAGCGGATGATGGTGGCGGAGGAGGAGGAAAGAAGGCCGATGCTGGAGGAGGAGGAGGCGGGCGGAAAGCACCGGCGTTGATCGAGGTGCCGGGAAGCGCCAAGGTGGGCACGAAAGGTAACACACAAATGCAGCAGCAGCCGCGTGCAGTTTTCGCGGTGTGCAGTGGTCGCACGGAAAAGATTTGGTAGAGAGATTCTGAGCAAATGTATTGTTTTTCTTTAAATATATTTTCTCTGACAAATTTCGTTACTTTAACTTTTCCTTCAGTCAATCTTTTAATAGAAGAAATATATTTTCCAAAATATTTATAAATATCTTACAAGCCTAACCCGACAAACTTCGATCTGCCAATTTTTTTTCGTTTGTTGGCGTCTTTTGCTTTTTCAGCCTCCTGTGATCAAAATTTGCTTATACGTAGCCTTTTTCCATACAATCAGCAGATTTTCCGGAATCGGTTCCAGAGTGGCCACAGTTGTAACTTTTTGGCGTAAGAACCTTCCATGGACTTATACGAACCCAACGCAACAAAGAGCACCCCGATCCGACGCTCCGTGTTGAACTGATTCGCGTTGGAACAAACCTCACAAATCTTCTTCTATATATATAAAAAATTTCGATGGTTTTGTCCGAACGCGAATCAATTCAACACGGAATGTCGGATCGAGGTGCTCTTTGTTGCGTTGGGTTCGTATAAGTCCAAGGAAGGTTCTTACTCTGGAACCGATTCCGGAAAATCTGCAGATTGTATGGGAAAAGTTACGTAAAATCAAATTTTGATCACAGGAGGCTGAATAAGCAAAAAAGTTAAAAACGTCAACAAACGAAAAAAAGGCAGAACGAAGTTTGTCGGGTAAGGCTTGTTTTTTATATATATAGAAGAATATATTAGGTTATTTTTATTCAGCGAAATTTAAATATAAGAAGGGTCAAATTTTGTCAGCTCACACAGTTGTTTTCCCGATCCTTTTATTTATTATTTTTTGAGAATCTTTGATTCAATGGGTTCGTTTTTCATCTTTATACGTAAATATATTTCTCTAGATTTTTGCAAATTATAACTAAGTTTCTAAATTTGTATGTTTTATGTCTAATTGTCTTACGAATATTCATTTTATTTTTTTTTTCTAAAATCGACTTAATTCAACAAAATCGTGTTAAATTTTCGAGTATAAATATTACAAAGTATAAATACTTATAATACTTTTCACAAAATTCTGCAAATTTGAATAATTTGCAAACAAAGCAAAATTTTGTACGCTTTTTCACTTCATTAGATTTTTTTTTTGACAAATACTAAAATTTTCACAAAATACCATGCTTTTTCGAAAATACTTAAATTTGGAATATTTTCGAAGCGAAATCTTGTATGCTTTTTTGCTTGATTAACTAGATTGACGCTTAATTAACTAGAACCCGCTAAGATTACCATCTCCATGCGAATGTGAATGCGAATGATTAACTAGATTGTTTTTTGTTAAAAACTAAAATTTGCACAAAATAGCGATTTTTTTGAAAATACTCAAATTTTCAAAATTTGCAATAAGGGTATCAAACGAAAACAAATTTTCAAAATATGTGAAAGTTTATAAGTGTTTTTTTTTGTTGGATAATACTAACATTTTCACAAAATACTATATATTTTTTACAAGTACTCATTTTTTTAAATTTGCAAAATAGATATCAAACGCAGCGAAATTTTGTAAGCTGAAAATTTAAATATTTTCGAAAAAATACATTTCGTGAAAATTTTAATATTTAAAAAATCCTTATTATTTTTTTTAATATTAAATTATCACAAAATACCGTATTTTTTCGAAAATATTTAAATTTTCAACATTTGCAATATGTGTACCAAACGAAGCGATATTTTGCATGCTTCAAACATACATTACAGTTTTGTATGTTTCATATAAAATTTTGCATTGTTCGATACCCAAATTATAGAAATATGGACATTTTCAAGAATTTATGATATTTTGTGAAGATTTTTGGTGATTTACAAACAAAAATTAGGTGAAATGCATTCAAAATTCCACCTGAGTATCGTGTGAGCAGCAGTGCCGGGAAGATGGATTTTTGTGGTGTTCTTTTTGTGCTGTATTCGTGGTCGTGTTTATGTCGAATTCTGTGGAAGGTGCGAAGCCGCGTGTTTGGATTCTTGTGTCTCTGTCTCTTTTATTATTTGTGGTTCCATCTGGAGTATTAGTTTTTAAATTATTGTTATTTTTTACAGCTTCCTGGAATTATTTTCAACTAAATGTCTACATGTAAATTTATCTACTCACAATATGATTTATTTAAATGTTCATATTATTCCTTGTCCTATTCCTCTCCTGTAACATACCATCTCATCATACCATATATGTTTAAATTGCCTAAATTAACGAAACTTTCTAAAACAGCGTGGGAACCATCCGGAGCATTTATATTTCAAATTTCTGTTTTTTAACAGCTTCCTGGAATTATTTTGATCATATTATTATATTTATCATATTTATTATATTTTTTCTATTTACTATATTAATTATATTTATTATTTATTATTATAACAAAACTATATGCTTATTAGATAATACACTACAGACTCACATTTACACTTACAAACATCCAAATCATTTAGTACAATACGCATTCAAGCATTTTCATCAGCCCGATGAAATTCCTCTAACCCCCATTCCGAACCTCCCAAAAATATTCCGTTCACTTTTAAAAGTCGCATGGGTTCCCTGCACTTTTGCCAATAGTGCACAACAAAAACATCCCCTCCCAAATCCCCACGGGACTGTATGGGCGTAGCCTTGGAGCACAGTGCGGAAATTTACGTTCTTGAGTGTTTCATAAAAACTCTAATAAACTTAAAATGCATATCAAATTTCGCTTCGTTTGATACCCATATTACAAATCATGAAAGTTTGAGTACCTTCAAAAAATACGGTATTTTGTGAAAATTTTAGTATTTTCCAACAAAAAAAAACTCTAATAATGTGAAGCTTCAAAACAAATTTCGCTTCGTTTGATACGCATATTGCATTTTTTTTAAATTTGGCTGTTTTCGAAAAAATATGGTATTTGTGAAAGTTTTAGTATTTAAAAAAACTGAAATGAAGTGAAAAAGCATACATTATTTCGCTTCGTTTGATATTTGATATTGAAAATTTCAGTTCTTTCGAAAAATGTGGTGTTTTGTGGACAGTTTCGAGTATTTATACTTTGAAACTTACCACATTTCCAAAAAATATATTCTTAGTGAAAGCATTGAAAAGTTATCGTCCATTATCGGCGATAGAATCAAAAAAATAACGATAACGATAGAATTATCGTCATCGTTATCGACCCTCGATAATTTTATCGTTAGCAATTGATTAGGGCTATCAAAAAAGGGGTCCCTAAAACGGAATTCCTTAAATTTTTAAACAATTTTGATATGTTTTATGGGATTCAAAGGCACATCTTTTGAGCCATAGTACATGATGCTGCAAAATGTGTTTCTTATGATATACATTTTTGAAAAATAAATTCATAAAAAAATGTTTTACAAGCTAAATCAAACTTGCAATCAAAAAGTACATTAATAAAGTTCACCATTTTGGAGTTAAAGCACACGCATATGAAATATTTTGATTACGGGGGGCACGGGACCAAATATCGTTTCTTTTATTTTTAGTGAAATTATGATTGCTAGTATTTAAAAGTGCAATTAAATCCTTAGCTTGATATTTTGATTCAGTGTGATTAATATTGTAGAGCAGCGATTCTCAACGGGGGTACCAGGCCTACTTGATTTACATGGCAGGGGGTACCGGCCTAGAAGAAGGTTGAGCATCACTGTTGTAGAGCATTGTTACACTCTTCAAAATGACTCTTTTGTTACATAAAAAAACTAACATTTTTTATTGGTAATTTAGAAAATTTGTTTTTGTAGTTAATAATTTATAGTTTGTAATTTAAAAGGATTTGAAATTTGATTTCATAAATTTGAACCTTTGGAAATTGGCCTAACTGTTTTTACATTACAGTTTTAGCAAAACTTTTTTGTTTTTCTTACTCTATTTAGAGACAATTTTAAAGAAATTGGGAGTGGAGGCAACTTTTATGAAATTGTTTTATAAAAATTATAATCGTAATTCAATAGGATTTTTTTTATTTAACCCACCGGCAGTCGCGTACGTGTACTGTATACACAGTTTGTAAGGACACTTGTAAAAAAGGCGAAAACGCGTGACAATAAACCCATTTTTGGTTTAAGTCTTTTGGAACAAAAATCTTTTTGAATCGTCCAAAAATGACAGAGGACCCCATAAGGAACTGAAACATTGCTGTGCTGCAAAATCGATTTTGATATTATACCCTAAGAGACCATGCGTCTCCATGTAAAAATGAAACGGGTGTCAATTACATGGAGACGTGAGATACTTTGTTTTGCTGAAATAAACGTGTTTAAATTTTTGGAGTTTTCTTATCTCAAGAATCCACCCCAACTCACAATCGGTAATCTCTCGAAAGGTTCTCGTTTACAGGGCACTTCCGGTTCGACCACCTTACCAACGGCCCTGCTGGTGACGCCAAAGCCCAAGAAGGTGAAACAGAAGAAGCCGGCCGACGATGACGACGACGACGAGGACGATTTCTTCGGCGATATCCTGGGGGACGACGACGATGATGACGACAGTGAGGATGACGAGGAGGATGATGATGAGGAGGAGGAGGAGGAAGAGGAGGAAGAGGAGGAACCGGAAGAGGAGGTAGTGTTTGTGTGATTGGGTTTTTTGGACTGTAATCTGTAATTAAATTTTGCGATTTTTCAGACCAGCACGGATGGCGGAGGAGGTAGTCGGTTGTGGGCGCCGGATTTCAACAAGATCTCGCAAACGTTGGGCGCGTTGAACACGGTCGGGCGGTACATCGTGAACATAACCAAGGGGCAGGAGCCCAGCGCGGTCAACTCGGTGAACAAGGACACCAAGGAGAACATACCGGCGGCGATTTTGACCTTGACGAGCTCGGTTTGGGGACCGAACGTGACGAAGAGTATTGAGCCGTTGATAAAGCGAGTTGGGGGTTCCGAGGTTGAGTTGTCACAGGAGATACCCACGACGACGACGACGACCACGACTACTACGATTGAGCCGCCCGTTGTGACGGAGGTCACGGTGGAGGAAATTTTGGAGGTGCAGAAAAAGGAAGATGTGGCCGCGGCGACGCCGTCCAGTTCCATGCAGAAGAAGAAAAAGAAGAAGAAGAACAAGGTCAAGCGAAAGGATCCGGCCCACGTGGAGACTACCAAGAAGCCGGCGCCAGTTCGTAAGTTTTGGGATTGTTTTGGGTTGTGGATGAGAGTTTGAATTTTGTGTTTTTTTTTTGCAGATAAGATCGTCGAATCGACGAAAGACGCCGAGAACCGGTGCACGACACCGGATGGACGACCTGGACGGTGCGAGGATTTGAGCACGTGTCCGGGGTTGCTGCTGGATCTGACTCATTTGAGGGAATCGTTGTGCTTTAAAAGTTTGTTCGTTCCGGGAGTGTGTTGTCCAACGCCGGCCAGTACGGTGTTGACCACGCAGAAACCAACGCAGCGTCCGATACCTCAAACGACGTCGCAAAGCTTGGTGTTGAGTCCGGTGACGACAAAGCCGACGACCACGAAGCGTCCCCTGCTTCCGGTGTTTACCGTGACGACCACTACGGAGCAGGCTTTGGCCGCGACCCTTAAACCGATTCTGGACAACTTTGTCGATCCGGAGGACTGTGGTCAGCAGGAGTACTCGTCCGGACGTATCGTCGGTGGTATTGAAGCTCCGGTTGGTCAGTGGCCGTGGATGGCCGCCATTTTCCTGCACGGCCCCAAGCGAACCGAGTTCTGGTGCGGAGGTTCGCTGGTCGGCACCAAGTACATCCTGACAGCTGCTCATTGCACGCGGGACTCCCGGCAGAGGCCGTTTGCGGCGCGCCAGTTCACCGTCCGCCTTGGAGACATTGACCTGTCGACGGATGGCGAACCATCGGCACCGGTGACCTTCCGAGTGACGGAAGTTCGAGCCCATCCCAAGTTCTCGCGCGTCGGGTTCTACAACGACATCGCCCTCCTCGTGCTGGACCGACCGGTTCGCAAGTCCAAGTACGTGATCCCGGTGTGTCTCCCCAAGCCCAACCTGCCCTCGAAGGACAGGATGGCCGGTCGCCGCGCCACCGTCGTCGGCTGGGGAACGACCTACTACGGCGGCAAGGAGTCGACCAAGCAGCAGCAGGCGACGCTGCCGGTGTGGCGCAACGAGGACTGCAACCACGCGTACTTCCAGCCCATCACGGACAACTTCCTGTGCGCCGGGTTCTCCGAGGGTGGCGTCGACGCGTGCCAGGGCGATTCCGGCGGACCGCTGATGATGCTGGTCGAAGCGCGCTGGACCCAGGTCGGGGTCGTTTCGTTCGGGAACAAGTGCGGCGAGCCGGGCTATCCCGGAGTTTACACCCGCGTCAGCGAGTACATGGAGTGGATCCGGGAGAATACGAAGAAGTGAATCGAAGGGGGAGGGGAGGAAGTTCCGTTACCAGAGTCGCCATAACGATAGAGAGAGAAACTTTAAGGATACAAATGTGATAGTCGAATGAAAGAGCGGATGCGAATTATTTAAACGAGTATTTTGTATATAATTTATTTTTTTCTTCCTTACATCCTCTCGAAACAATAATTCTTAAACCTAATTTATGTAACTTATACACAGTTTTCATGTTTTAGTTTTAGGAAAAAAGAAAGACAAATCTTAGCCTGTAAAAAATTTACAGCTGTAATTGTGTTTACCATGCTTTGGCTAGACCATAAGTTTCTTCCCATTATTTTCCCTTCCTTTTAGTGATAACGTGTAATAAAATTCTTTCGTGTATCGTTTTGCCTTTAAGTTGGTTTAATAAAAAATGTACAGTAAACAACTGATTGATTGTTATTTCCCTAGCGCATATTCTTACAATGATATACTGTTTTTCTTTGTTGTTGATTGATCGTATGATTTTAACGGTATCAACATTCACTACCAAATAATATGGTTATCGATTTATGTTAAACTCTTGGGGGGATGTTGTTTGAGTATTTTCCCGGACTAAATTCTCATTTTTAATTTACACTCACAACATTTACCTAAACTGCTGAGTTGATACTCGGGGACTTAATCAAACCAAATTTGGAGCAGAAAACTTTTTTTTTAAGGAAATCATCTCTAAATTTGATTGGCAGCATCTTTAGTTTAGTTTCCGCCGTGAAATTTAATCCCAATCAAACATAACCTTCAAAATGTTTAAGTGTCCAACCAGAAGTTGCTCACAGCCTACTGCTTGTTTGTTTTGTTAAAAACTGGCGTTTTAAAGAAAAGCAATCTGTGAGTGAAAATACGTTGTTTTTTTTTCTGTCGCTTGAAAACGCTAGTTTGTATAAAAATTTCGCCACAACGCGTGGCGGAGGTTTAAATGCATTCAAAACAAAACGATTGTTGAGGGGAAAGATTCTTTCTCAGCACCTTCGTGACGTTTTTTTGTTGAGTACGATAATGCTCAAACTGTAACACTACTCAATGTTTTCATATTATTTATACCATCACCTGTCTCTGCTCTATTTTTACAACGTTTCTCTTTCACTTGTAACGCGTTTGTAACCCTGTATTTTAAACGTTTTTATGTTATTTTTTATTTTTTTGTTAGCTAAACTTGTAATACAAATCATACACGATCTAGCTGATCATCCACAGATGCTTAGAGTTAGTGTGTGTGAATTTTAGGTTTTTATTCTGATTTGCAGTATAAAATTGATGACACACGCGCCAAACATCATTGCCGCAGCGCTAGAGAGTTGTTGTAAGACGGTAGTGTAAGGTTGCATTGAATCCGATATTTCGTTGAAACACAGTTGGCCTACTCGATGATTTGGGCTTGAAAATTCTAAGGGGAATTCTAGGGGTTATCGGAAGCTTGATGCAATTCTGGAGTTTTTTGTTCTCAAAAGGTCCAATAAACAAATTTAGATTTTTTTTTGCTTTTTGAGCGTCTTTGAATACCTCAAGGCGGTTTTAAAAGCACCCAAAAAGCAAAAAATAGAAATGTTGTGTATTGGGCCTTTAAAAAAACTACAAAAATGAAAAATAGTTGTAGAGCAAGCAGTTTATGTCGTTAGTGTACCTTTACTTGTATGCTTATGGACGAAATAATGTGCTGAAATAAATATCAGTCGTTCTTGGTGTTTTAAAAGGTTTATTAGAAATCGCATAATTTGTTCTGTCTCAATTGAAAATAAACAGTTTAGATTAGAGATTCTGCCACAAACCGTTTCCGTTGTGTTTAATTTCAAGTGATAACATGAACCAGACAATGACTGGAAATTTTCGACTAATTCTCTTCAAACTCACTGTGTACCAATAGTACCAAAACATAACAATTAGTAGCATTGAAGTTCAGGCAAAATTTTCCGTTTTGAATTATCGGTGACTTAATTTTTTTTTTCTAAAAATTTGTTCATCATAACAATTTTGGAAATTCTGATGGAATATCATAAAATTCACAAAACAGGCAGTAAAATGCAACTTAGGTAATTGAAAGGTATTTCAACCTCATCCTCGCAAGGTCTTGACGCTCGATTGGAACACTGTTTGGCAGCTGGAATGAGAGTAACATTTCGCCCCTCCATCTAGGCTCTTTATTATGACCAAAGAAAAAAATGCGGCAGGTACTTTTTAATTTGAAATTACTAGAATATCCCGTTGGATTAGAAATAATCAAAATCTATCATTTTCAGGTTCCCTTTTCTCTTTCTTTCAGAGGTTCAATATTCAACGTGAAAGGACATCGGAACATTCTGAACATTTTGTAAAATTATCTCAAAAACGATGTAATTCTTAATTATTTTTTTGCAAATTCAATTTTACGTCTGGAAATAAGTCTTTTTTCAATTTTGTTTGGGATGTTTTCAAATTATCATTTTTTTTAATCAAAAAATGACAAAACTGCCAATTATTTTTGGGTCTTGCTGGAACATTGCTCAAAAGTAGTGTTTCAAACACATCTTAAAAATGATCAAAGTCACAATGTTTATTCCTGAACCCTTCCATCAGTACCTCTAAGAATGCCGAAGACACCAAATCGATTGGTAATTCCGTTCTCATTTAGAGATGGGCAAAAAAAGAGCGAGCCGCTCAAAGAGCCGGTTCACTGAAAAGAACGAACGAACCGTGGCTCAGAAAAAAAGAACCGCGGTTCTTTTTAACTTTTGGTCTTTTAAAAGAACCGTTTCAAGATGGCTTGATTTAAATTATAAATATAATTTATTGAATTTCCAAAAAAATAGTATTAAATTTGTTTTTTAGAATTGGAAATGCAATTTCAAACATTTCAATGCTTAAAAAAATGTATCTCAAATGTAAATGATTGTCTAAACAAAACGAAAAAAAAATCATTGTACAATTGATTGTACACTAAAGTATTACCAGAATACGAATTTGAGCATTTCAAATTGCATAATTTGTAAAATATCACCAAAAATCTACTGAATAGTTTAGAGATTTTTGAAAAAAAAAAAAAACTCTTTTGTCCGATTAAACTTTAGCGTTTATAGACTTTATCGATTAAATCAGAATGTAGAAAAGATTTCACAGAATATTTTCTCCAAATAAAACATCAGCATAAGTTCAATTCTTGCAGAAATAAACACAATTAAAAACCATTTTTCCAGCATCCTAGTTTTAAGTTTGGATGCCATTCAATTACTCGAATGTTTAGGTTTGAGTAGAAATCTTGACAAAGAGACCACAAGACCTATGGTTTCCAAGGGCATCATCTCGTTTTCAGTTTTAATTTGTTTTATCAAATAATTTATAAAAGTCCAATGTGAAAAAACTTATAAAATCACTCGATCCTTTAAAAAAACCCTTTTTATCCAAACTTTGAAAAAGAGCAAAAGAGCCGTTCAAAAGAGCGGTTCTTTTTAATGAGCGAACGAAAATGAGCGTCTCCTAAAAAGAGCGGTTTTGCCCACCTCTAGTTCTCATGCTGCTTTTCAAAATATTTATATATTCCATTTTTCTATGAAATATTGTCCTTTTATGTAAATCTTGGCTCAGATTCTTCAAAGAGACAAAGATGATTAAAAAAATCCCTAAACTAAACTTGCATGAAAGTTGCTTTGGATACTTTAAAATTTCAGTGAATCGGCCTTATTACTGTGAATTTATAGCAAATCTTAAAATTGTCGTATGTGGAAAAGTGAGAAGGTTTATTGCTCATAACAAATTTTATCAATTTGATGTTAGACCAGATTCTGTTTATTTTTATTTTAGGTTTTTTTTCCAAATTTTTTAATTTTTATTTTAGCTTTTGCACTATTGTCATTTTTCAATGAATAAAAAATCTGAAAATTGAATTTTAATTCATTTCAATTTTCCATGGTGCACTGCAATGCCGTTTTCTTTTCGACCGACACTTTGGTTATTTTTGTCATTTGTTTAGAACTAGAGGTGGGCAAAAATGAGCGAGCGGGCTCACTAGAATAAGCGAACGAGCCACGGTTCACAAAAAGAGCCGCCATTTTGAAACTTCGCTTTTTTGAAAGAACGCTCTTAGACTGAAAGATATCATCATAAACGAACTTATATTAGTAGAAAATGCATTAAATTTTCACCAAACTTCCAACAATTTGACAAATTAAATTTGTTTTTTCATCACTGGAAATGCATGTATTGAATATTCAATCTTAAATGTTATTATGAATGCTCTTTTAATTTTATTTGTGATTTGATTTAATAAACAATGGAATATTAAATTATTCAGTATTAATAATTTGACATGAAATGCTCTGATTTATTTTTTATTAAAAAAAATATCGATGTATTTAAAAAAGAGTTTTCAAGCCTTAATAAATTTTCAAAACTCATATAAAGAAAACATGTTAGGAAATCTTGAAATAATTTGATCACGTAATATTCAAAAGCCATGTTTGAAAGACGACTTTATATCAATATTTTTGAAAAAGTGCCAAAGAGCCGTTCGAAAGAGCCGCTCTCGTTTCGAGCAGCTCATGAAAAAGAGCAATTGACCGATTCTTCGGGTCCTTTTAAAAAAAAATCCATGTTTTTTTCAGCGTTTTGGCTGTAGTGGCAAAATAAAAGAAGAAACCCCCCAATGTTATAACATATTTGGATAGATAATTGATTTTCGTAAAAAGAAATATCATGCAGAATTAACCATATAGTACCTGTGCTTCTCCTGAAATAAAAATGTAGCGTGACGGGACAACATCGTAAAACTGGACTTTTAAAAGGCACACTACAAAAATCGCTACAGTTTTGCCAGTTTGATTTTTAAAAACTCTTGCTCTTCTACACATTATCACAAATTAAAAAAACGAATCTTTTGCTCCTTGAACTGAAAGAATTTGTTGAAATTTGAGTTTTTGCCAGCCATTTCTTTTCGTGACGGGACAACGAAAGGAGCAGATTTATGAAAAAACTCCTCTCCCGTTCAATGGCTTGCAGACCACATTTGGTCAATATTCTTGGCTTTTAAGGTAAGAAAACGCATTTAAAGCACATTGCAATTATTGCATCATAATAAAAATGATTTTTTTCATATTAAAAATTGAAAAATGTGACATTTTGGTGTAGCTTCGCTAAGAATCGGTCAATTCTGCCCACCTCTATTTAGTATTTTATCAAAAAGACTTTAAATTGTACTGGTTTTTAACTTTTCAACTTTTGGATGTTGAAACATAATAAAATTATTAATTTTGTTGTTTTTTTTTGTGTATTCGGGAAACTCGCTAAACAATACCTAGGAAAACATCCATTTGGGAAAACAGTAAGGTACACATTTCCACCCATTCCGTGTGTTCAACTTATGTCTTGCATGTGTATATTTTGTTTGTGTGTGCAATTTCGTACAGTGTAGAACGATTACCAGTATAGACAATTATAATATGTTTGTGTGTGTGTGTGTGTTTGTTTATTACTTTTTCCTGGCCTGCTTTGACTATTGTTTGACTGTATTTTTTTTTGTTCGGCAAAACAAAAATTGTACTGTTTGCTATGCATTTTTATTAATTACGTAACTCAACAACCACGGCTTACTACGTAAGCTTCATTTATAAATCTGATTTGTTTTTGCGTATTCGTATAAGAGTGAGTGATTGTATGTGTGTGTGTGTGCTGTAAACACGTTGTTACACACGCACATTTGTTTGTTTGTTTTTTTCACAGTGACATAGACACATAATTCGAGAATGTCCGATGATTTTTGCTATTCGTTTGGCGGATAAAAGTTCAGCAGAAGATGAAAGTGCGAGATAATCTAGAGATGTGTGTGAGTCTGATTGAGCATGAGATCTGTGTTTGGTTGTTGTTGTTATTGTTTTAAAAAATGTTTCGGTTTGATTATTTCTCATATGTGTGTGGTTGTGTTTTTGTTAATTTGTTGAGCAGTATTTTTCTTGTGTGGGTTCGACAACAGATTATTTTTAACGTCTGGTTACGCTGTAATTTGCATAGTGTGTTATACTGTGTTAAAACTTTTTTTTTTGCTACCCCTTTCTTGATTTTTCGTACAAACTACTTCGAAATTAATTTCACTGATGGATTTTGCTTCGCCTCTCTCGCACTATCCCTAGCACTACTAACGTTATGACTACATAGTTTCTCATATTTGATGTTCCTTCAATAATAGCATAATAAATGTCATCCTCTGACAGCGCCTACTCCTCCTCCTCTTCCCGGAAGAGGTAGGTGCTCCAGTAGACCAGATTGAACAGGGCAAACACGAGCGGGAACGTTATCCGGGAGATGACGTCGATGCGTTTCGACCGCGAGCATTTTCTTTGTGTTCAGCGTGGGAGGATGACACGGAAAAAAAGATCAGTCCAAGATTAGAATTTCGAGACGGGTTTAGGGCAAAGAAAGGTTTCAAAGGAAGTTTTTAAGGAAGAAAAAATCAAGCAATCGGAAAACTAACTGGGGCGTTGATTCTGAGCGTTTTGTTTTTTTTTTTGTTTTGGGGGCCAATTTTGCAAACCATAATGAAAACTGGCAGCACTGTTTTGAGTAAATTTTCGATTCCCAGAATCAACTGGCAAAGTGGAAAGGTGAAAGGTAACGTGGCTAATTTCAATCATGACAAAACTAACGTATCTAGAATACATAACTAAAAGAAATGGTTACGAAAAAGAATTCATATCGTATATAATAAAAGGGTAAAAAGTGGTGAAAATGTGCAGAGTTTAAATTCCAGCCATTTTAAGCGTGTAACTGGGTGTGGTGGTGGTTGTTGGTGGTGGTGGTGTGTGAGTGTGGGGACTGTGTTGTGTAGTTCTGCGTGACGTAATGCCTCCTCTCTCTCTTTCTAGTGGTAACTGGTGTTAAAAAACTTGTCAAAAGTAATTGTTAGTTGAATCACTATTTTTTTATATTAAATTGATTTTTGTGCAACTAAATATTGGGTTGGGTTAATTTCGATACAAAAAGTTTTACCACACGGGTTGTTTCATGGAGGAGGGGGTTGAATGGCGGATATTTTGTACAAATGAACGGGACTGACAAAGAGGATTTTGAATGAATGTGATCTAATTGTTGGTTTTTTTGAAAGGCAGCTAATAGTCACCAGTTTCTAAATGATTTTAGTTTCTTGCTGGCAGTGTAGTAAATAATAAATGAATGATATATTTTTTTGAGTAAGATGCACTGAAAAGCTTACAGCTAGATGCTTTTCAAGAAGCTCACAAGAAACGAAAGATTTCGACAAATTCGAGAGAGTCTAAATTCCGAGATTCTTTTAGGAGCCGAAAAGTTTCTAAGATGTATCCAATCTATTCTAGACTTGCAGTACGTATTTTTTTTGCGGTTTTCGTCGTTAGACAACGAATCCCTTGCTATGCAACAAAATTTAGAACGTAAGAAATCGCAATAGTTACCCCCGTCCGAAGCATGGAACCTTCTTTAATGGGCTATTGGTCGATGTGGGTATAGTGGAATAACAAAAATCAATTTAATTTTAAAAAGGGCATTTTTTAATTTCATTTTTAATAACGTGAAATAGAAGCAAGTTTCAAATGTCAAGAATATTCCAGAAAAATAATTTTGACATTTTTTCTGTTGTTATATAAAGAGAAAGTAACGAAAAATAAAAAAGTGTTTTTGCGAAACCTGCAGTTGATGTCATTGTTTTGGGTGCATTTTATTTTTGGGAGCGGTCTAACGAACAAAAGTTTTAAAAAAGATCAAGTTGTATTTATTCCACGTGTTTGTGTGTAAAGGTGTTGTTGTTTTCAATTGTTTTATCACATCTATTTGCAAAGTGTAGAATTTTTTTTTCTTCATGATATCAAAGAGATCCCGTCTGCCACCACGCGAGGTAGTGGTGGTGGTGGCGGCGGGGTTTGATCGCGGATCTTGTGACCTACCTGGTGGGGAACTTGGCCAGCCAACTTCGGCAGCAGTTGGGCCGCTTCGGGGCCTGCATATGCACCTCGCACTGTCGTAACTTTTCAAGCGCCAATGGATCGCCCGGGTGGCGCACCAGGGGCTTCTGAAAGGTGCGGCAAAATTAGTTCAAAATGTCAACGGTGTACTCGACGATCTGGTGCGTCATTTGTGGACACAATAAAGAGATGAACCTCACTGAAGTACTGAATCTTATTATAGCATTCAACTTAGTATATAACCTCATTTTTGGTTTTGACGGATCCTCGCAAGGTCGTTCAAACGAATGCAACATAGAGGTAATTCCACGTCTAACTAGCAAGATCCCGTTCATAAGAGCTCTGAGTAGTTCTTTCGATTTCGCATTTTTCAAATTTTCATTTTCTGATTTGGATGAAACTTTGTCCATGCATTCCCTATGTCAAAATAAGTCATTTTGTACCGTTAGTTTTTCCATACACAGAAAAAAAAAAGTTTTTTGGAGTTTGGTAGGTTGAAAAATTCCTTTTTTTGAGTAATATCACATAAAAAATTTGTAAAAATGTAAACCTGACTAAAATTCGTCAGAAACTGATGAAGTTTAATCAATTCCTGATGTATTTTGACACAAAATCTGTCACCATTTCCTGATGAACATTATCATATTTTTTTCTCTGTATACTTGTCTCTATGAATTAATGACATTCTGTGTCTTGAGAAAGGATTTTTTGATCGTTTTGGTGTCTTGGGCAAAGTTGCGAGTTATGATTAAGACTTTTTGGAAAAAATGGGTTTATGGGAAAAAATCCATTTTTTAATTTAAATTGCGTTCTCAAAATACTTTTTTGAAATTTTTCGATTTTTTTGTATTTATGGGTACTATACTAACAGACCAAGTGTAATCTAAATGAAAAAAAAAATACAAAAAATCTCGTTTTAAAGCAACATCAAATTTGCAATCAGAAGTAGGGGGAGAGGGGAAACTAATGATTTCTCAACCATTACAGCCGTATTGTGGAAGAATTTTATTCGATATTCTAAAACAACTATTATTCTTCGTCATCCATGAGAAAAAAGTCTCAAAAAACCTCAAAATAGTTCGAAAATATAAAATTTCTAGAATTTTTTTTATTCATTTCAAACAACCATGCGGGGCAAAATGCACAAGGTTAAATCAGTTTTCACTAGTCACCACTAGATGACACAGCTGTTTTTACAAAGGAGCTTCATAGCGGTGCATTTTGCCCCGACCACGCTTTTTGCAGAAAATTTAATTAAAAATTAATTTTTTGATGTTTTTGGACTCATCTATCTAAAGAATAACGAAGATTATGGCAAAAACTATATACTTCAATACTTACAATATCAATAAATGCTTTTTATATTGTCCAAAAATCATAATGAAAGTTCAATAAAAATTAGATGAAAACACAACATTTTAAAGTTAGAATAATTCCTATCATATTTCTTTGCTACTTTGAAAATCGGGCAATTAGTTTCTGAGATACAGCCTCACAAAGAATTCGAATAGATGAAAATGATTTTTTCTTAGTGTCACCTAATTGGCCTGTAATTTTCAACAGACGACATATCGGAAACTATTGGTCCGATTTTCAATGTTAAAAATTGAAACTTTTATTTTTCTTATCTTTTCAATAAAATCAATATCACAATTTTAAAATCAAGCTTACCTTTTGAAAAGGTCTAAACATAAATAACTTTCCTTATTTCATATTTTGACCCAAATTATAAAATTATTCAAATACTTTAATTAAAAAAAATCTGAAAATTTAGCAAAAAAATAAATGTTCAACAGAGAACAGTAAATAAAAAAATATTAAAGTAGGGGGAGAGGGGGTAATATGCACCCCCGGGGCAAAATGCACCCTCTGCTTTTCTCGACATTAGAAAGAACTTTCCGGGAAAAAATCATAGAAATTGGAAGCTTAATATTGCTAAACAATGCTGGAAAAATTTGAGCATCGTAGTATAAAAACAGCTTAAGATATTTGCAAAATTTTGAATTGTTGTGTTTTCATTTAATTTTCATTGAACTTCCAATATTATTTTTGGACAATATAAAAAGTATTTATTGATATTGTAAGTGTTGATTTATATAGTTTTTACCATAATCTTCATTATTCATTAGATAGATGAGTCCAAAAACATTAAAAAAATGCAATTTTTAATTAAATTTTGTGCATTTTGTCCCGTTGTTGTAGTGCATATTGCCCCGCATGGTTATTTGAAATGAATAAAAAATGTGTTTTGAAATTAGATATTTTCGATCAATTTTGAGGTTTTAAAGACTTTTTTTCTCATGGATGACGAAGAATATTAGTTGTTTTGGAACATCGAAAAATCTTCCATAGAAATGCTGTTTTAGTTGAGCAATCACAGTTTTTCCTTAGGGGGTGCATATTACCCCCTCTCCCCCTACCTTTCGATTACAAATTTGCTTCCAAAAATAATTTTTAATTTTTTTTGTCCAAATTTTTGATGTTTTCCAAAAAACTACTATAATATTCCAGACTTGATTATCCAAAGGCCTAAAAAAAATCGGATAGTCGAATCACGAAAAAAAAAATTCTAAGGTGATTCCAAGATGGCGGCCAAAATGGTAGCGATGAAATATTGAAGAAGTGCATTTTGTAATTTTATAGGCAATCAACTATTCAAATTTGACTAAATAGGTGGTCGCAGAACTCGAATTTGATGTTAAAAGAAAGAAAAAAAAGGAAAACATATTTTTTTGTTCGTGATTCGAATGTTCGAAGTCCCCTTCGGATAATCGTTCTTCGAATAATCGAGGCTGCAGTGTATTTCAAAAATTCATATCTCTTGAACTAGATTTTACCCCATCACGCACTATAGCAAAAAGATGTCTTTTTTAGTTCACTAAAACATATAAAAAAATAAAATTTATAAAAAAAATATTTTGTGAATTTAATTTTTAGTCATAAAAAGTAAAATAAAAATAGGATTTTTTTCCGTGTACCTATTTTTTCCTGAAAAGTCGTAATCATAATCTAAATTGCATGCTCATTTTATATGACCAATCCTCAAATTGTATGGAGACTTGAACGGAAAAACTGGTGATGGAAAATGAGTTCATTTAACATAGGATTTACATTGACAATGTCTCATCCATATAAAGAAATACAAAGAAATCGTAGAGAATCATCTTTTATTACTGGCAATACTTTGTACACAGCGGATTCGTCAATTCAAATATCGCAACTTCAAATGTCCGCTCGAACTAGCGAACTGAACAACACAACAACGAACTAGCGAGCAATCAAATGCTAGTTCGAACGTATTCGAATTAAAGAGCACTAAAACGTCAGAACTGAATAGTCAAACTAATGTTTACATTTCGACTCCTTTGTTCGACGATTTCCGAGCACGTGGTTTCGTGCTTTTGACAGCTGTCAGTCGTTCCAATTAGCGAATTCGGTTTCACTACACCCTTACCAAAAATCATGATTTTTTGAGTTCCAAATCCCACTTTTCATACGAGTTTTTGAGTTCAGGTACTACAACCATAAAAATGGTTATATGGGTTAAACTGAAAGATTCGTATGAAAAGTGGGATTTGGAACTCAAAAAATCATGATTTTTGGTAAGGGTGTAAATCGAATGCAGTTCCATTCGAATTGACGAATCCGCTATGTACCTCTACTTTTTTGTTCAAAGGTTGCCTTTTTGAACCATGGGAAGCTTTGAAAATTTTTGGTTAGATTTTTCTTGGATTTAGAGTCTGCTAGTTTGACATGGAATTACGGCCGTCGTTCAATGCACGAAACTATTTGTTGACATTTTTTCGATTACCCCAGTAAAAGTCAAACCATACAAATTCATTTTCGGATAATTTCCGGAAGAGATTTCTGAAGTTTTCTTTACAGGTCCAATAAACAATATTTTAATGGTTTGCAAAAGGCAAAAAAATCAAAATGTTGCTCATTGGACCTTTTCAAAAAGAGACGAGATTTGTGCTGGTTTGACGTTTGCTGAGTGTGTGGAAAAGTTTGGTTATGTCACTGCTCACAAAAAAACAATAATGACGGCCAAGCTATCTGCCGCGTTGCCATAATGTGGCGCCCCAGAGTGGATACTTACCATCGCAAAGGTGGCGTTGCTGTCCGTGTCGAGCAGGTCGGACGCCGCGTCCAGGCTGGCCTGCTCCAGCTCGCGCCGCTTCTTCTTCATGTTCTCCCGGTGCATATCTGCAGCCCGGTCCGCTTAGTGTGCGTGAATGAGAAGGGGGCGACAGAACAGAGACAAGAAGCGCACAAGAATTTATGTGTTCCAATGGTGATCGGTTCGGTACGGGTCAAGTCCGGGTTGTTGTCCGGGGCGGCGGGCGTCAGCATTTCCAGGCATTTCCAGGGTTGTGTGTGTGAACGCGCGCGCGAGTCCGATGCGTTTTTTTTTTCATTTTCATGAGCGTGTATGAGTGCGTGTACGTTTGTGTGCGATCGGTGGAGTCACGTGGTCCGTTGCAACGAGTCGTCGTGCGTGTTTGTATGTGTGTGATTGTGTATTTGGTCGTCCGAGTCGTCGTAGCAAGAGATACGAGATTTTTTTTTGAACAAACATTTACGGCCAAGTGCCAAACAGTAACAAAAACACAATTGGCGTGACGTTACGGTGGTGTTTTTGGTTTTACAAGACAGCAAAAATTAATTATAGTAAACACAATGTTAAAATAATTAATTATGCATACAAAGGGGTTGGAGTTTTACGAACGAGCGGGTGGGCGGGAGTTTACAAGTATATCGCGGTATTAGTTTGTTCCATTCAAGTTTTACAGGAATAGTTATGTATTGTCAACGTTTTCGTTAGACAGGTAAGCGAACAGTGCGTATGATGATGTGAAATGAGGAAAAAAGAAACAAACAGAAACCGAAAATTGCAGGTGAAATCAGTATTATAAAGTTATTAGAGTTTGCCTACAGACTAAGTAACTACAGTTATAATTTAAAATACTTTGGTATATATCAATTGGTATATTCATAACTGTATAGAGCAATTCAACAAGTGACACGTTCTGGGCCAAAGGAGATACTAACCTGAACGGGAAGCATAGTTGACCAGGGCGAACTCTAGCAGTGCCCCAAACACGAACGTCAAACAGACGCCGGTCCACACGTCGATGGCCTTGGTGTACGACACCGGCGGCAGAGACGCGTTGATACCGGACGTTTGCGTGGCCATGGTCAGCAGTGTGGTAACCCCAAGCGATACCCGAGCCGGTACGGCACCCTGATCCAGCCAGAACGACACCCAGGACACGATGACCAACATGCAGCACGGAATGTAGATCTGGATCAGGTAGTACGAGAACTCGCGCTTGAACAGCAGGTCCACCTTCAAGCAACTGTATTCACCTAAAAACATTGTCAGCATTCCCGGATCAAATCACAACCCAAAACCCGCAACTCACCAGTGTTCGTCTTGCTGTTGCAGTAATCCGTGAGGAACTTCTCCAGCGTGAAGCGTGGTAGGTGTAAGTTTTTCACAACTTGCACCGGGTCGCCTTCCTTCCACAGGAACACCAAATCGGCGGTGGTCCAACCGTCTGTGGGGTGGGAACGAACAAAACAAACAAGGGGTTAGTGTTTGTGTGCAAGTTGCTTGCAAGTAGGCGGAAACTTGTATACTGTCTTTTGGTCGAACTAATGTTTAAATGGAGAGGCACGGTACTTGAGCATAGTTGGGGTCAAAACCAAGGTTGTTAACGATAAGCATTTTGACAGCTGAAACTATTTTGAAAATTCCAAGACAACATGTAACTTTTCCACAAAACTCGAAGTGTTCAACAATAGCTGGGTTTCCCAGCTACCTCCTAACGCTGCACTGCCCATAATCGAAAATTCGGCTATTATGCCAAATCAAGTATTCCGAGAAAAACGCGTTTTAGTGTTTGTCACAAAATCTCCGTCAAGGCAATTTCCCATAAGAATGGCATATTAGCCGTTTGGTTTTTCGCATCGGCAGCCAAGTCTAAACACTATTTCAGTGAAATTCAAGTTCCAGAAGATGCGTTGGAACATCCTATACCACCGTTTTTTCAATGGGGGGCAGTGCAGGTTTTGTTAAATAGTAAATAGTTGTCAAAATACTTATGCGCCCCTTTCAAATGTTTCTCCAGATTTCGATAATTCCATCGGCGACAGCCGGACCCTAAGATGACAGTGTTCGTGAGTTGCGCGTATTCACCGACAGATGGCCAGTGGGCCTCGTCGGAGTCCGCTCATTAAATACGCAATTCAAAATTTGCATGGGAAACTTTTATTTCGTGACGGCTTTCGCGTCACGCTCCTTTCAACAGTTCTAGACTAACATTTGAACGTGGTGTATCTCTAAACAAGTTTTTTAAGAAAATGATTCCAGACTGCTTATTTTGTCGTTTTAAACCGAAACAAGTCAAAAACCATTTTTATTTAAACTATTCGCCATTTTGGCTAGATAATATCGAAGGCCGCCATCTTAGGCCCACTGGGCCCACAAAAAGGGGTACGCTCAGTTTGTATGGCAGTTGGCAACATGTTCCCGGGCTGATCGGCGATAATCTTATCGATGATAACGCGGATAACTCATTTAAAAAAAAATTTAATCCATCCAAAACATGTTATATTTGTAATGCCTTAACTAAAAATATATTTTTTGATTATTTAGTAAGTTAACTGCTAAATAAAATCACAAAATGCCGCATTGTTTCAATAATTCTCGAATTTTTCATAGAATACCTTATTTTTTCGAAAATACTCAAAAGGCAAAAAAAAACAATTCGTTTGATACTCATGTTGATTTCCAAAAAATGTGGAATTTTGAAAACAATGAGTATTTTACAAAAAATACTCTAAACAAGAAAAAAAAGCATCAAAATGTTCGTTTTGTTTGATACCCTTATTGCAAATTTTGAAAATTAAAAAAAATCGGAATTATGTGAAAATTTGAGCATTTTACAAAAAAAAATCTAACACAGGTACAAAAGCATTAAACATTGAGTTTTTTCCCAAAAAAAAGGTATTTTGTGAAAACTTGAGTACTTTATCAAAAAACTCAAATAAATGTGAAAAATTACGCATTGTTTGGTACCCATATTGCAAATTACAAAAAAATAGTATTATGAAACATTTTTTTTATTATTTTTGCTTTGAACCTTACTATATTATCTTACATCATCAAAAAATATCATCAATTATCAGAAAGGTATAGATGGATTAAATTAATTTTGGAAACATTAAAAAAAGTGAGTTATCGTCTCACGTGATGTTGATTGTTTGGCTTTTTTGAAATGTTATTCTTGATTCCAAAACTTTCGAAAAATTTCACAAATGTATGATTTTTTAACATTGAAAATTGGACCATTAGTTGTTGAGATATTGGCATTAGAAAATATTAAATATTGTTTCATTTTGAAAGAAACTTAATAGACTTCAATTTTCTTCTTTCTTTTTCTTGTATTCGCTGTATCTCAACAACCAGAAGTCAAATCTTTAATGTTTCTCAGGTAATATTATTGAACTTTTATTGAACTTATCGAAAAAAATATGTTTGAGAATGAACAACATACCTTTTCTTTTTTTTCAGTTGATATTATAGAGTTTTTTTTAAAGCTTTTTTAAGCTATTGTGTTTCATTTGTTTATGTCTATAGGACCTCTAGAATTAAACTTTGCATTTTATTAAACAATCTATAAAGTACTTTTCGATTGCAAATTTGATTTTAAATAAATAAAATTAAAAAATTCAAAATTCAAGTAAAAAAAGTTTAAGTTAAAAATATGTTTTGACTGCCATTTCTATTTTACAAAAAAAAAAAACAAAAACAAAAAAAACTAACATAACTCGGCGGCAAAACTTGTCTGCATAGTTTTCTATGGCTTAAAAGCTGTGATTTTTTTCCTCAAAAATATATATAAATACTGATTTTGAGAAATAGTTTTTTTTTGGGAAAAAAATCAATACTTCAATACTTTGCCAAAGATACCAAATCGATCAGAAAACTCGTTCAAAAGTTACAGATTTTCGCGCAGAAAAATAAGACCGCTAGTAAACTACTTTTCTTATGTTGATTTTCAGCAAAATCGTCTCATCTTTGGATTGAAAACGAATTCGTAATGATAAGTGGTTGCGAACACGGTATCACAAAAACCCTAAAAATTACCATTGAAAAAATATTTTTTGAAAAGTTTAACAATGTGTGAAAGAAAGCACTCGCAATTACCTTTCCAACGCTATATAAAACTTTTTGATGTTTGATAATGTATTTTAGGAGATATCTTTATGGGATGATACGAGAAAAATCGGCAAAATGTATAAATAAAAGCAATAGTTTTTTACCTGTGGTGGGAGCAATAGTCGTCCAATCTCTTTCGATTCTCAGATGTAGGACCCTCATCAAATTTAGAACAACTTTCCCGAAGACCTCAGATTTTCAGATTTTTTTGCTAAAAAGTTATTAGCATTGGTCATAGGGAAGGACCCCACAAAGTTGGACCAAATAAAACAAAAATACAAATAAAATCCATTTTTGATTTTGGTGGAGAATTGCTCAATTACAATAATTCTAAATAATCATATTTTTTGAAGTTTAAAATTAACTAAGAAATTTTAATAAAAATTTTAACTTTTATTTTCAAATTATGTGCGTTTAAATTTTTCCGTGTACAAGTCCCTCCCCCAACTCAGCATAAAAGTTTCTTTGCAGCACAAATTGCTTGCAAGTTGGAAACTTGTATGCTACCTTTTTCGTGTATATATTTCATGGAGACGCCTGGTACTTGACCAAATAACAATGTACCAAGCGCCTCCACAGTAAAGTTTTACTCATACTTACAGCTAGCCATCCGCAGCGAGCAGACCTGCCGATCCAGCGGGTACAGCTTCAGGTTCATCGGGCAGGCCAACGTCAGCGAGATTCGTATACTGTACAGGACGGACCCGTACGGGAAGATGCGGATGTACACGTTCGGCATGATGATGTTGTGAAAGTGGCCCTCCTTTTCGTTCGAGAAGAACAGATCCGGCATCCAGACGCGGTTCGCCTCGGTCAACGTCAGGTACTTGAGACGGCCTGTCCGGTGGGTGGGAGAAGATAGGAGGAGCGTTGAGAGGGGAATTAGATGGATGGAAGTAAGATAACGTCATAAATAATGTAATACGAAGTGCGCAAAGTGCTCTCGCAGAACACCTGTCAGGCCGCACAACAATAAGTGTCGGATATTGGTTCGGTTTGCCATCGCGGATGCTGTATTGAATGGTTTGATGTTCGAGGGACATGTGGGGTAAAGTTGGTAGAATTCTTGAAATGACAAAACATCTTCGACGAAGTTATATTACAAATGATTACGTTTAAAGACAAGTAACAACCCGGCTTTCAACACAAAATATTACACCAAATTAGCCCTCTTAACCCTGCCATCGCTCACATTCAGAGCGTTTTCCTCCCTTCAACTAACCCATAATGGAAGTCCTGGTCCTTCGGGGAACAGGTCGGGTGATGATTTTGTGGGTTGAATAACGATAAATAAAGTATCACATTTCCCTTTCGCAACGCTCTCTGTGGAAGCTATGGAGCTCAGCGATACGCGGTTCACGGACACTTCAAAGCGTCCGGACTAAACCCGAAACCGGAGTCTGCACACACACGCACACACATCTGTCAGGATGCCAATCTACAGTATCCAAAAGAAGCAGCTGAAAGTTGAGAACGTTGTCTGTCTGTGTGTTGGCAGGCCTGAATTGGTGGTATCAATTTTGGATGAAACATAACAGACAGGTGGAAGGGGGGTGTCAGCCCCCGTGAAGTCCTGGTTGAGCTTTAAACAACCGTCAGGACTTGATTTTTTAACGGCAAAAATAACTGTTTATTGGAAGATAAGAACTTTTTGTAATTCTTAAAAATGTAAATGAACAAAGTAAATGTTTGTTTGCTTTGTTTGTTACTTAAAAGTTCCCAATTTTTGAATATTACAAAAAACATTAAAATCATTTGCATTAATTATAACCAATTATAATAAAATTTAAAAAAGTACCTTTTCATCAATTATACGCACAGTGCTCTCAAAAGACGATGTTATCCTCCCCCAAATGGTGTACCGAGCAAGAAATTTGATAAGTTTGCAAATCGAATTAAAAATTAAAGAGGGTTTAGGGTTTGGAGAGTTTTTCCTAGAACTTGGGTGAGGTAACAATTAGGTTTGAGCTATTTGAAATAAATAGTTATGGAAGGGAAAATTAAATGTGATTCTCATTAATATTTATTGAATACACATTTTCATAATGCGAAAATGTGAAAATCCCTTTCAGAAAAAAGATAACTTATGATATGCAGTACTTTGTTTCAGAAAACTGGAGGAAATCTAGTTTTTTAGACAAAACTTACTACGCAGCTTTATGTGCGGAACAAACTTGCTTCACGTTTTCTTAACTTGCTGTTTTTTTTGCATAGGAGTCATTTATTCGAACATTTCTAGTAAAGCACCATAACAAAGGCAGATCCTGTTTACCTATCATCAAACCAAATTTAGAGATATTCTTCATGTAAACTAATGTCAAAAACGAAAACAATGACTTTTATATCCCGCCGTTTGACATGGAGGATTTTTAAAACCCGCCAAACAAATCGCAGCAAACTGGAGGTTGCTGGGGAAAAGTCCTTGTCAAAAATTTTCTGCTTTCTGTTGAAAAGGACGTGATTTTCGGAGATGTCTTTCTGATCAGACTTGAGTGAACGGGAAACAAGTTGTCATATTTGTTACAGCGATTCCGATCTCGTGGATTTCTTTAATCTGATGATCTGTCCCGCTAAAATAGTGCATTTTGTGGTGCTGGGTGTTAAGTGCCTTGAGCCCATAGAATGTACCAACCTTGTTGGATTTAAAACTATTAAGCGGTTTGCCCAAATCACGGGATTGAAACTGAAAAATTGCCACGAGCCTTGAATTGATTTGGCTTGATATGGAAATGTAATTTATTTGTTTTATCGATACGAGAGAATCGGATTGATATAGGTACTACGATGTTGGAAGTGGAGATTTAAAAGAAAATGGTAGATTGCGGGCAATTTAAAAATAATATTTTGAAGGGTTGATTTTTCGAGAGTTCGTTTGTGGCAAAAAATGTACCTCAAATATAGACAGCTGCCTAAATGACAGGATTTATTCTTGGAAAATGATTTTTTCAGAAAGTTCTTTAAGATATCCCATACATTTTTTCAACGTTTTTAACCGTTACTCGTAACTGGATCGACCAAATTAGATGAAATTTTAATGGATATAATCTAACATTCTATATAAACTAACGCAGGTTGAACCAAGTTGAAAAAATGGATAGTTACAGAGAAATTAAATTTAAAGACAAAAAATAGTGGTGCTCTGGAGTTAGATGGTTTAAAACCTGAAAAATTGCAAAATCCGTAAAAAAATCACTCTGGTCCAGTCTTTCATACCCACTAACGGTATCAAATATGAAAAGTATTTCGAATAACACTTTTTAAAACCAGCCCACCCCCTTTAAAACATGTTTATTTCACTTAAAAAACTAAAAAAAAATTACAAATTTCAAATATATATGTTCCATCTTCTGCTTCAGTTTCGCTTCTGAAAACTCAACGAATTCTTTCGATGCGTTTTCACTTCTTGGTTCACCGGAAGCGATCAAAGCGTTAGCCTCGTACACCATTCGGAACTACAAACTCCGTTTCTCAATCGGGTCAGATCATCGCACTGATCAAAAGCAGAACTCCGAAAACCACGTCCTTTTCAAAAGAAAACAACAAAATTTCGACAAGGACTTTTCAGAATTTTCCCCAGCAACCCCCAGTTTGCTGCGATTTGTTTGGCGGGTTTTAAAAATCCTCCATGTCAAACGGCGGGATATAAAAGTCATTGTTTTTGTTTTTGACATTAGTTTACATGAAGAATATGACCATTGAAAATGCATTGTCCATTAAATGCCCCATATGCAAAACAGCATGCTGAGATAAAATTAAAACAAGATTCAGTTTTTGTAGAAAAAAAAAATGGATTTCCTCCATGTTTAGAACAAAGTAATGGATATTATAGATTTTTTTTTTGGGTGTTTTGAAACCGCCTTGAGTTAGGGATACTAAAAAACACCCAAAAAGCAAAAACTGAAAATTTGGTTTATTGGACCTTTAAAAAAAACTCCAGATAAAAGTAATGAAAATGCATATGGGACATTTATGTGAACTGGAACAGTATAGGACATTTTCAAATATATCTCTAGAAATGCCTTAAATCATAAAATGACAGGAAAAAGCATGTGAATAATTAGCAGCGTAATTGTGCATATCGAATGATACTTTATTTTTCCAATTTGAGATTACGTATTTTTATGCAAATTTTTGTAATTATTTTTAGGGTCAATCACAAAATTTTCCTTATAATATAATGTTAAAAACCACTTGAGAATAAACTGCAAAGTTGAGAAAAAAATATATAAATAAATGTTTGGTAAAGATCTGAAAACCAAATGAACGCATTCAGTTCAATTAAACCCGCTCAAGCTTTATGTCAATATACATTAAATCTCGATTAAATTTTCAAAAGGCCCTATCTGCATAGAAAACCCATGAGGGATAGGTTGTTTTGAAAATTTAATCTAGAAATGTTTATTTTTGTTATTATCATCTAAAACAAAACAAGAAACAGGTACTGCGATCATGTTTTGGATTAAAAATCTTTTGCATACTATCAACCTCTTTCAGTATGTAAGCTGACATGCAATGAATGATTTTCGTTTATTTGACAATGTGACTTAAGCGCCATTAAGATGTTTATAAAATGAAACTCACCATATTCAATACATTAAAAACACAACTTTTATTTTTTTTCCATGAAAACCATTAGTAATAGATTTGGGAAGTTAGTAATATTAAATTTTGTAATCTGAAAACAGTAATCTTCAATGTATAATCTCCATTTATTAAAACAAAGCTTACGTCTTATTTAAAAAAAAATGTAAATGCCTTGAATTTTGAAAAAAAAAGTTTAGGCTGGTACAAATGTTTTTAAAGGAATAGTTGAAAAATAAAATTGTTATTTTTAAGTATTTCAGCAGTGCCAATTGTTAAAATAATGGAATTTGAAAAGATCAGCACATTCCTTAAAAAAGATCTTCAAACTTATTGATGGTCCGACCAGTTTCATCAAAACGACATGTTAATGTTTCCGACCTCTTCAAATGTTAGGCTGGACTTTACGGTCCTCAAGCTATTGAAAGGCCAATAACCATCTTTCATTTGCGTCCAGAAAATCTGTAGAAATAGCGCGTAGATATGATTTTTTTTAAATGTGGTTTTATTGAAAATTGCCATTTTTTGGGATCACTCTTGCACGGTGTAGGTCACTCTAACGGCAAAAAAACGTGTCTAATTATTTTGGTCAAGGAACCCCAAGAAGAATGTTGAGCCTAAGCGGAAAACCTTTTTTTCGGTTTATGCACTTTTCAAATGGAATTGCTGAGATGGTAAAGTCAGAGACATAACCAAAAGACATGAGCACGACTTGTCTAAAGGTTGTTTTTATAAACCTTGAATGAACCTCGCTATTTCACCCTGGAGATTGTTGGGGGGACTGTCCCGAGTCAGGGAAACTGTTTTTCAAAATCATCTATCGGTAAAAAATGATTTTATCTCATTTTGAAGTTTTTATTCAATATATTTAAGCTAAAATCTCGAAAAAGTGTCAAATAAATCGCTGAAATTAAGATGTTTTTTTTTACTATTTCATGAAAACATCAGTTTCGAGTTTCCTAAACATGGCTTCAAAATCCTACATAATGGAAAAATGTTTATCTCGATCGTCAGTTTCGATAATTGCACCAAAATTGGGGTTTCCTTTATTTTATTTTTTTATTCTTCTGGAAACAATATAAAAGCAAAAATTGATTAGCATTGTTAGTTTTATGTCGCGGGAAAATAAAAAAAAAAAGATCTCGGGACCAAAGAGCTCACAGTTAAAAATGTTTTTCTACGATTTTCAAATTGTTTTACGTTTCTATAGGATTCTGAGATATATTTACCTGAAAAAAAGGAATTCGGTACTTTAAATGAACATAAAGAACGATGCGTCCCCAGCAAAATGTATTGGGATTTCATTTCGATGGTACTTTTAGTTCCATTGATGTACCGAAATCATTTTTTTCCTTCAAAAAATCAAATCTCCCATGCCAAATTTGAGCCACATCGGACGTGAAATCGATGTATAGTAAAGAGAGTCGTAGTTCTAAGTCAAAAGGAGCTTGTTGCGTTTTACCCATTTTTTTAATATCAAATATTTTTCAAACTTTTTGCAAAACGATTCATGGTACTGGATCATTAACTTCTTCCCGCCCATGGTGCAGAGAAATTTAATTTTGAAGACAAAAATGTGTGGTGCTCTGGAGTAACCATGGGCGTTAGAGGGTTAACTGAAGGATTTCAAGAATTCTGAAATTGAATCATTAAAAAAAGACAAACTAAAAATCAACTCACCTCCGATATCGTCGAACTTGAGCCGCTCGTCCAGCCACTGCTCTCGGAATGTTAGCTGCACGCTGTACTCCTGTTGTTTGTTTGTTAAGTTTTTTTGTTGACGTAATTCCGGGTTCCAGAAGTTGATCAAATTGACGATGACGGTGCGGGAAGAGAATCATATATTAGCAAAGTTTTGATCGATTTTCTGCCGCGATTTAGTTGAAAGTGTGTTATATTTTTTATTCTTCTGTTCTACAATCTTATCAAGGGCACAAGGGAGGGGGGGGAGCTTGGCTTTGGGTGGTGGTCATGGGTGGGACTTATTATTTCTATGTTACATCCTACGGTGTATGGGGGGAGAGGGGGGTCCTGGGGGGTCGTCTGTTGGTTTTGGGTGAGTAATTTTTTACTGCTAGCTATCAGGTTTTCCAGATTTTTTTTAAGGGGTGATACTGATCGATCGGTTCTTAGTGTGTGTGTTTGTGTGTCGCACTGAGCTAGAGGCGAGGGACGGGGGAGTGGGGTCAGTAGGGCAAAACGCATATTTACAGGCTGCTTTTTAAAAGGGCGCAGACTAAAAAAGAGAGTGTGGCAGGGCAGGGGAGGAATGTTCCTAGTGTTTCCTAGATGAGTTTGATCCCTGACTTTTGGAGACCGAGGGGCGCTTCGATTGATATTTTGTTTGCTCTTTTCTTCTACGAAATCAATACCGGGTTTCTTTTTTTTTTGGGGACAGAATGTTGAAAAGAAGTTTTGAATTTCGCTTTTCAGACTGGCTGACTGGGGGTGTGGGGTGGAGATTTTCAAGAAGGTACTGAACGAAAAGAAGAGTGGGGTCGTTGTAAAGAAAAACAGAACGGGGCGGGGGGCGAAACTTTTCCTTCGGAGAATTATTGAGCATTTTTGTAACGGGACAAGATAAGAAAAAAAAAGTTATCGAACCGTAACCGATAAATGTTAGTGGATAGAGAAGGGCTAGCATTTTTTTTTACTAAATAAAACGTAATAAATAACGTCCGTTTGACAGCTGCTCGCACTGCTGGCAACACTGCTCTAGTGGGCAGTTGCCAATTGGACAGAATAGGGAGGGAGTAAAGTTTTTGAAGAATCGTTCTAAGTTGAAAAAAATCAAAATGGTTGTCTGAATTAAATTCATGCGGTATAGTGAGTTTGCATGCAAAGATTCCTTAAATGCTTTATTGAAAGAAATAATAATGAGAAAACAAAACAAGTGGGGAGGAGTGGGGTTGAGATACATGCAAACGTCATTCCGCCATCATGCAACATGGAAAAGCGCAAGCAGAGAGATGAAACAGGAGTCACAGGCAATCATGCAAGCAGGCACATTCGTAGAGAAATAGGGTAAACTGTCAAACGTCTAGCGAATGAGCAGTTGACATGCAGAGTTGGCCATGCATTCTTGATTTTTATTTTTCATGCAAACATGCGGAATAGGGTTCACTAGATAGGGTTACGAGCAGGTGTCGTGCAGCATTCCCATGCAGATTCATGCTTTTTAAGGGATTTGTGTGATATTTTTAATTTGAGAGAATTCCGTTTTTCATTTTCTTCAGATTAAAGAAAAAAAAGGAAAAACAGCTTTCTCACAAGTTTTCATGCGACATGCAGTTGCGTCGATTCATGCCACGTGCCGTGCTGGGAGCATTCCACGTGCACAACATGCATCAACATGCACCTGAGAGAGCATTCGCATGCAGCACACTCACTAACGAGCAAAACCAGTAAAGAGAGATGATTACTGTTGGGCATGCTTAAATCCTACCTAGGGCTACCGTCGTCATTGGCAGTGTACTAGTGGTAGAACTTAACCTATGGTTTATTTTTTAAACTTTAGTTTTACGTTCAAATATGTGATACTTTGCTTTGATTTTCGATTTGTCTTGACAATCTTTTCGTGAGTTCTTCTTCGTTCTTTTATTTACTTGCTGTTTGAGCTGTTATTTGAACATTGGATATTTTGTTTTTCATTTAGTACTAGTTTTTGTTGTTGTTGTTGTTGCTGTTATTGGTTTGATATTGTGATTATGATGAGAGAAAGAGAGACAGATTGTTGTTTTTTCTATGCACACGAATCAAATCTGGGGTTCGATCGTGGCTGCGGCTGCTGCGGTGAGTAACGGTGGTGAATGTGAAATGTTTGATACAACAGAAAAAGAAAATCTTGTGGTCAGAATGTTGCACATGATAATTTCTAGTTTGCGTGTGGCTTTGGTATTATGTGTTTATGATTGAAGTTTTTAGTTTGAATTTGATGAAAATAAAAGTGCTATCACGTCGATTGGTAAGATTTAACGAGCGTACTAGGCGGAGTATGTTTGACTTAAATTAAGGCCAAAATGTACACAAATGTTTCAGATTATTAACCGATTTTTGATTATTAAAATTAAACATCAAATTTTTAAGCTTTTTTCTCCAATAGTATTGTCGATAGGGTGACCAATAGTCTTAATCTTACTTTCCAAGATTTAGGCTAAAATTTGATATTTGAAAGTGTTTTGAATGAAACGACTCAAAATTTAAATTGCTATCAATAATACCGTAAACCGGGGTGACATTGATAGAATTTCAATTTATTTTTCAAATATTATTCACAAGGCAAGACTTGTCTAAGAATTATTTTTTTAGACATATACTGGAATAGGCCACACAATGTGCATGAACGTTTAGAAAAATCAACAGTACTTAAAAAAATAGTTTCGTTTAAAATGGTTATAAAAAAACTGAGGTGATTTTGATAGTCACTGTGTTTTTTACACGTATCAGTCAAAAGGAGGGCAGATTAAAATGATTACGTCAAAATGTCATTTAAATGTTTGTTTAACTGTGTAATCAACTTTTATTAAAATTAATATAAATTTGAGGCCGAGTTAAAAAAAAGTTTCAAATTTTAACAAAATTCATTAGAAATGTATTTTTCAATAAAAATATAAATTTTTATTGCCACTAATACCAGTTTTGAAGCAAGATATTTTTAATTGGCTTAGAAACTTGTTCTTTTGAAAATACCTATAAATCTGAAGATATTTTTGAATTCTTTTGCAATAACAGCTAAAACATGTAACTCAGAAACTAATGTTAACTATTTTTATTGCAATATTGATCATGTAATCTGGAAATACGTTTTCCGATTTGAACTCATTTAAGTTTTCAAATTGCATTTGGCCAAACTTTGGCTCAAAACTCATCACTGACGGTATCAATAATGAATAAAATCATAGTTGGAGTTCAACTGTCCTTTTAAATTTAGAAAATAAATAAATTAATATCTGAATTTTGGATTTTAAGATTCTCTAGCCTCGAAACTTTTTTTAAACAAAATATTTTACAAATCCAATTTACATATGTTTAAATATAGATTCCGAATGAACCGAATTTTTTACAACATCATACTTTTTTAGAGCAGATTACATAAAATGTCTCAAAATTCCCTTTTTATAATACATACTTCAATTTAATGAACTATGAAGTTATGAACATTATTAAAAATGCCAAACGGAGTACAGCTTTATTAATTTTATAAAAGGTTTCTTTGTTAAAATTAAAGTTTTCACTGAATACTCTTCAATTTTCATAATCCTAAATTTGGATGTCAATTGAAACCTAATTTGGCAATGATTTTCAAATTGAAATTATGTACAGAAATTACAATTTTTGACAGCCCGTTTTTAAGTTAAATTTTACTTTTTTGTTTGATTTCTAATATTTAAAACAAATAAAACAAATAATTAAAATTACAACCCCGACTTTCAACTTTACATAAAATTTGTACCAGCCTTAATAGTTTGTTGGTAAAAAATTCTGAACTGTGACATAATACCGTATGTTTAAAAAAAATCTTAAGCGCAGACTTTGCTTGTTTTTTTAATTGTGTAGAAATATTTTGGGAAATTTTTGTTCTTCATATAAAAACTCAAATTTTCATCACCAATTTCTGTATAAAAACTGATATTAAAAAAAGTTTTTTTTTGCCGATAGTTTTTAACTTACTATCAGTTCACTTTAATTCCATCATCACCGATTGCCATTTATTTTTTTGGAAAATGGTCAATTCATTAACGATGATTATATCTTATGATTATATTACTGATTCCCTTACATTTTTGTTTTGTGTATTTTTTTATAATAATCAGTAAGTTTATTTGAGATTTTTTCAAAGCTATAAATTCATTTGGAATAGATGATAATAATTTGTAAAAAAAAAGGATAAATCGGTGCTCTAAAATAATTTGATTTCAACTGCTGAATTTCTATTCTAAAAACCCCACCGAATGTTCCACAAAATAATTGTCCCCGTAAAGCAATACATAATTAAATTTCAAGCAAACCCACTGCTGTGGTCCTGGCGGTGGCGCAGCCACAAAAATCAATTTTGTTCGCACACCGAAGGACACCTCCCGGGCCACGCAGAGCTACAATTTAAAATCATAACCTCAAATTTATCCGGTGGATGGTCGCGGTAGCGAAATTGAAAAAAAACCAGAGAGAGAGCCCCCCATAGGAAATTAGCTAATTATGAGGAACCTTTTTCCACGGACGCACTTTTTGTTGGGTAAGTAAAAGCTCAACCAGCGGAAAAAGTCTGCTAATATCGAAATGGCTGCCCTGGGAGGGAGAGGGCGAAATGTAGGTATATTGGAAATTTTCCCTTTTTCCCGTGGACGTAACAGATAAAGGGGACAGCAGTGCTTGGTGGTTTGAGGTGGAAGAAAAATCAAGATGAGAAAGTTAATTGGAAAAGTTTGCTACTTTGAGTTTTCCAATCTGCTTGAGAAAGTCAGCTTTGGTTATCCTTCCTGTTTTTATGAACAATTTGAATTTTTAAGTTGAAATAAACAATTACTTAATTCAACCACAAACTTTTAAAAAATATCACTATAACTTCAAAAATCACACAGCATCTTTTCTTAATTGCTTCCAAAAGTTGTATGAACCACGTGTGCTTCCACCGTCTAGCAGGCTGCTAAATTTTAATGGTTTATTAATTCGCCCGGGTAATAATATCACGTTTCGCAACAACTTGCAGTAGGCCCTGCAAAGTGGCGCGCATTAAAAGCGCAAAGCTTTCTTCTCAGCGAACCAGGCTGCTGCGACGCTAATTTATCACGCGTTTAGCACACGACCAGGAAAGAGAGCGAGAGGGTGCTTTCTCCAAAGTATCTCGGGGGTAATTTATTACAACGTACCTCCCTAGGCAAATTTTCCTCGTAAGTTTGTACGTAGGCATATTAATGAGCCCAAAACTCGAGACAAGATGAAGAAAAGAGGTTTGAGGGAGGGGAAATTTCAAGTTTTATCGTTTTTCACACGAAAATCGTGGAAAGCCGTGACTGTCACAAACTAAGGGAAGAGTCGTCGAAACAAATTTAACACACACAATTTTTATGGGTCATTTTCGCGGTGAGATGGAGGCTTGGAGGTTGCCTACCTAAGATGTTGAACACCTTGGACTCTAATCTTTGAGCGATCGCAGGATGCCACTGGTTGGAGGTAAGACAAATTTTCATAATTAGCAGCGATTTTCTCCTTCAATCTCGAGAGATTTGATCCGGTAAATTAGATCACGTCTCGTCAAGTTAACTTGTGACTTGGCTTTGATTAGAAAACAGGCATTTTTGTGGATAAATGTGGTCTTTTGTAAAATTTGTTGATTTGTTTAATTTTGTTGATTTTTTGTCGGATTCAATATTCCGAGAATATTGAAACATTGAAACATTGGTTTTCTTTAAACGACACATTTTAACGACTTGTCTCATAAAATTTAACAAACAACAAGATAAATATTTTGTTCGAGGTCATCTAATTTTTACCTCTCAAATGAAAGAATAGAATGCCAGGAGCAAAAATTATATTCAACAATTACTAAGTTACTATAGATTTTATCTTTGAGACAAAAATATTTATTTCCGGTGGATTTTGTTTCCGGCTTAGGCTGTCACTTAACTGCAAGGACATACAATTCTTCTTAAATGTCGTATTGTTGAATTAAGAAATTGTATCACCTTTCTAGGAATTGTTTTGAACATTTGGAGTGGAAGTCTTAAATTTGCAGGCGATGTGACTTACATATTTTTTCCATAAAAACATACATGCCTTTCATGTAACTCTTGTATGGGGGGAAACCAGTTTTTGATTTCTCAAAAACCTAACATAATGTACCAAAATATGAAATTTCTATAATGGTGTGAATTTTTCGAACAAGAATATTATATTTTAGTTTTTTTGGGAATTTTCTGTAAAATTACAGGATTTCAATCATTATTTAATATATCAACAAAATATTATTTTAAAATTGTATTTCTCATGATTCAGATTTAGTGGAAAAAGTACCTGAAACGCTTACTTTGCTAACTTATGCTTCGCTGTAAATATTTTGAAAACATGTTTTCTACAATTTGTTAGGAATAGTACCCTACACGTATTGATACTTTTAGGTGACGATTTTCCAATTCCTTGTAAAGTTATAGTCATTATTTTTTGGCTGAATACTAGGACGTAGATTCTCATTGCAATCTTTTCAGTTTGTTTTTTGTTTTTTTTTTTTTGTTTTTGGCACACTTGCACCAAATATTTTTCGCTGAAATTAATAAAAGTTTTACTGAATTTTCATCAACTGAAATTTCAGTAATTTTCTTGAGTCAGTTTGACAGATCATTTGCTGAAGATTCAGCATTCGTTGCTAGTAATTCAGTTAGTAAGAACTGATTTTTCTTGCCATTCAAAATATTTCCAATGCTGTTCAAACATATCACACATTAGCATCTCCACATGTTTCATAATTTTGTTTTTAAAAATCACTCGAAAAATTAAAAAATCAAACACCGCATCCATCCACATCCAAACAATAAATCATGAGTGACATTTTAGGGAGCGTTCTTTAAATACGTAACGCAGTCAGGGGGGTGGGGGAAGGAGGTCGAAGGCCGTGTTACGCTCCATACAAAAAAAAAAAAAGAAATTTGTATGGAAATATTGATACAAGAGGAGGAGGGGGACCAAAAATCCATTTTTTTTGCGTTACGTAATAAAATAACACTCCCTTAGTTTGACAGATTTACTGTTACTGATTTCTCAGCAATGTTTTCGTTCATTGCTGAATTTCAGCAAAAGTGATGGTTACTGAATCCCATTCAGTTATTTATTTTGCTGAAATGGCTATCCAAAATTTGCTGTGTAGAGCGTCCAATTTCCCGTTTAGACGATTTTTCCGGGAATTCCTCGTCAAAACATGTTTCAAGTTTCCCGGGATTTTTGTAAATTTCCCGGGAATGCTCAAAAGTCAAGAGAAAGTATGCATATTTTTAACTTTTCGGATGCAATGTTATGCAAATGTTATAGAATTTTAAAGAATGGAATAAATTAATTTAATCCATAAGCTTGAAGCCATTTAAAGCGGGAACTTTTTATTATTAAACAAATATTATGTAACATTTTGTTGAATGAATACAAACCCATAAGTTAACTAGAAGAAGCAACTTTGCTTTTGGCATTATAATATATATAAACTTTTACAAGGTTTGTGAAAGTAGTTCTTTTTCGACAAAATTATGCACTTCAAGACTACTTTATCATCTGCAGCAGACATGCCATAAATGGGAATTTTCCGAAAATTTTGCTTAATAAATCCCGTTTCCAAGTCTTTTTTCAAATACCCTGAAAATTTTATGCTCTAGTTTTTAAGTGTTTTGAAAATAAAACTCATTGTTATAATACATTTTGCTTATTTTTTTAAACTTATTTTGCTTATTTTTTTAAACTCTTTTTGCTTATTTTTTTAAACTTAAAATCGTTAACAAAAGTCAGAAACCAACAAAAAAGAATGTATTATACAACTTTTGTACACTGAAGAAAATGTCCTTATGATTATCACGTCCGTTTTTATATCACAAAATGTACAACTTGGTTGGTTATGATAGACACAGTTTCGATAATAGAATCAACAAAACACGCACACTGGTACAATTGGTGTGTGTTTGAACAACGACTCCAGATGCAAAAAGCATTCGTTATTAGAAACAACCGACCTTTAAATTTAATGTACAATGAAGGGTTAAAGTTACATCTTTTGCAAGTAAGGTCACAATTTTGCGGTTTATTTTGTACACCAGACAATAGTTTACACAGATTAGTACTCGAACACGGGTAGGAGTATATGGTATATTTATATATTATCACTATTTTATAAATAGATGTATCCAAAGCAAAAATAGTTAAAGGTAGAGGTAGGTAAACGGGCTCCGGTCGATTATTTACGCTTGGACAACAACGGGACATCGATTTGTTGGCACGCCATTCAATTGAAAACAAAAAATTATAATTTGAAGAAAAAAATGAAGAGGACTTTGGAACGACAATGAAGAAAACGAAAGGGACATAATTTCGTGAAAAGTATGGAAGCATGTCAGAAACTGAACTGAATGAGCGAGATATGTGTGTGTGTGAAAAGTGATTTTGGTGACACCTTGAGTTTGTTGTTTTTTTTTTTGTTGCAAAGATTCAAGAAGTATCGGTTGGATGTATGAAATTTGTTATTAGTTGAAAAGTAGTTAAAATCAAACCAAAACAACTATTAGTGGAAAATAAAGTATTTGTTAAGGGTTATCGAAAGAGAAGTGAAAATTGTAACAGTAAGTTCTAGTAAGGTGAACGAATATTAGTAATTTTTTATGTGTCTATGTTGAAGTTAAAATTCTTGAAGGTTTGTTTTTTTTTTAATTGAGAGTAATTGGGAACTGGTGTGAGTGGATTTGATTGTATCACTGAATGTTTTGGTTTTCCCGTTAAATAAATGTTGTCATGAATCTGATTGAAGGTTGTGAAACAATAACGGAAGGAATGTATGGGTGTGTGTTTGTGCTCCTGTTTAGCAGTACAGTCGACTCTCTGGTTGTCAATATCCAAGGGACCGTCGAGGAAGAGAATCATCAGTTTACAGAACGATGCAAAATGAAGACTCGAATGAAAATATTTTTTTCTTGATACCCAGCTATGGGAGAGAATCATGGCAACGTCCATCAAACAAAAACAAACTAATGTCAAACACCCTTCAAAGCTTCGTTTCGCCAAGAAAAATGTCTATGCAAGCCATGAGAAAGTGAAATTATTGACAACCGGAAGAGGTTTTTAAAGCAAACAGAATCCAAGAGACCGTCGAGGAAGAGATCCTTCAAGCAAGGGAAAATATCGAGGAATGAAGATAATTGAAGTATGCAGATTAAAGGGACTGAAGAATTCATCGATAGATGGAGAATTATTGATATCGAGAAGATCGACAGCCAGAGAGTCGACTGTAGTAGTGAGAGCTCGCAGCAGGCCACAATTCTTAGGTAGATTTTGATGTAAACAAACAGTTCAGCTGTCAATTTTCACGCCAACTCAATGAAAACATTCACTACACGCACGTTCAAAATCACTCAGTTTTCGTCCAAACCGAACCTACTCAGAAATGAGTAAAGGGGGCATCTGTCAGATTTAGGTGAATTTCACTCAGAATTCCACGAAAACTAAGAGATCGAAAATTGACAGCTGACTCGCGGTTTCCATGTGTGGCCTACTGCGAGCGTGATAAACGGACCGAAGCTTTTGTGTGGGCTTTCTTTGTGGATGTGTGTTGTTCGGCGTTAGTGGAACTGACGCCATATTGCACAATAGAAGTCGGTGAAGAACGCACACACACACACTCGCGCACAAAGTAGGCCTTGTAGACAAATAAACAGGAAATGGGAACGTGATCATGTGTGGATGTGTGTGTGGAGCTTGAAAGTGACGCAGTAATGAAAGAAAGTTTTTTTCAAAGCAAAGGAAATATGAGGCGAAAGGGAAATGTACGTGAAAGAATGACAAACTTGAGCAAAGAAGTGATGGTTTTTGAGAGGGGGGAAGGTACAAAGAGACAGATACCGTTTGTGGGGGGTTGGTAAAAACGGCAAGTTTTCGATGATGGAATCGGACACTGACACTGACACTGGATGGCGCTGAGTTTTCCACACTTGGGACGTTAGTGTACTTTGAGATGCACATGTTTTTTTTATTGACATGTCTAGTCGAAGGGTGGTTCATTGAGAACAGAGAAACGATTAATTGCTTGGCTGAGCGAGATGCACAGCTTGCTTTGATGACATATTTTTTCTGGGGATTTTTGGTTGTTGACTTTTGTTTTGTATTTCACACAAACTCACCATTTTGTAATCGTCGATTTTCGAGATCGATCTAAGGAACATGTTGACGAACACTTGTGTAGCCTCGAGGTCTAGAATTTTTGGTTTTGGTTTGGGAAGTGTGTGGGCATCACAGACACAACAGCAATTATGGAGAAGGGAGATAACGTTTGTAATCGAAAAAAATAATGCAACAAATAGAAAACGGATTAGATGTTGTGTTGATAATGGAATTTGAATGATGCTTTTTGTTTCTACAACTGGTTCAAAGTTTATATTTTTTGTTAACGGAAATTAAACCAAAATGAAACACAAAATATGTAAACTTTTCTTGTATTATAACACGGATATACTTAAAAATATGAAAATTATTATAACTTGTAACTGCATTCTGGTTGAGTTCACTATTTAGATCGGGGTTTGCATTTTGTGTTATGAATGAAGAGATGCAAAATGAGTAAGATACTTTGTTACTGAAAGTGTGTGGAATGTTACAGGGTACTTTGTTTTTCGGATTTTAACAAATCTGTGATATTCTTCATAAACATAGATGTAATCACATTACTAGTAGAGAAGAAAAGTACTACTACAGCAGATTTACAAAGTTCAGTGTCTGTTGAAATGCAGTTTTGTTAATTTTCTGTGTTTGCGTGTTTTTTTTTGTACTCAAACTTCGCTTGCATTTAGTTGTTTGCGTTTTTTGAATAATTCAAACAGGTAGATACGATGACATTTTATTTTGTAAATAGGAGACATCTGGACAGAATACTCGAAAAAGTTGTATACAGACATCCACAGAAAAGTTTCTCTAAAGAAAATAAAGAAAGAACTAAAATTAAGAAAATAACCACTTCTCTACTGTAAAACATTCAGTGAACCAATAAAAAGATGTTCTGTGTATCTTTAATAAGCTTACTACAAATGTCACTTGATGGAACCAGTTCTGGTTCGTTTTTGAAAGACAATTTGACAGCCAAGTAGCACATACATCAACTTAAGACATGAGGGAATAACGATACATAGCGTCGGGCATGATTGATTCTGGCAAGTTGACCAGAACCCGGGTGCGTCATCTCTTTCTCTTTTTATTTCTGTTCATTTTTTAAACTCTATCAGACCTCATTACGATCAACGACGAAGCTACAATTTTGGGTACGGAAATTAAACCAGAAGTACACTACAGATGAGGATAGTAACTAGCCGTTCGGGTTTGGCGCAAAATGACATCTATTAGAAGAAAGAAAAAGCAAAAAATCTATCACATTCAAGAGAATCAAAAGAATGAACAAGTAGTAAGGAGAGAAAACAGTGAACGATTAGGAGAAAAGTAAAATCAAGATAACGAATGCCTTCTGTCATCGAAATACCATTAGTACAAACACGTTCACATCACAAAATGATTGGCTTGGAAAAGGTAATTTGGCGCAAATTTAAAGAAATAAACAACTTAACAAACGACAAACCAAAGTTTTTTTTTTTTTTTTGGAAAAGAGGCAAACTGATCAGTTAGGACTACTACAAGGAAAAAAAGATTCTCTATTTGTTGGATAATGCTGCCCGGTAAAAATATATGAAAGCCCTTCAACAACAAGTTTGAGTCCCATCTAGCCAACGATTAGTTCACTGAATGTTTCAACAGATTGGCCCACCCTCAAAATGGCAGCCGGTAACATTCGCGCGAGAAGTGATTATTACATGGTGCCATTCCTGAAAATAAACAAAACAAACCATTGAGTGCTACCAGAAGTAAAAACCAAACAAAGAAAAAACCAAAATCTGTTACGGGATAAGGGCAGTGATTAGACAGAAAGAAATTATAACTTATCGAGAGTAACTTTGGACGGACAGACGCTTAAAGTTTAAACACAGACAAACAGAGGTAAATCGTTGAACAAAATTAAAAATGAAAAAGTTGCAAGCAACTGTCAAACGCGTTTAAACGAGCTGTGGTGAATTCAAAATTGCCTTGGTGAGTTTCGGCTCAGTCAAACTGACCGTTAAATTGACGATTGATGTTTTTTTTAACGAGATTTACGTCTGCTTGTCCGTGGTTCAAATGTCATGTGGATGGCCTATGTAGAAGCTAATCGTTGACTTAGGGGGGGAGAAAGTGTGGTTTTCCCGGGGGGAAAACCCGCTTGCTTTACAGCGGATGCAAAAGTGACAACAATCCACACTCTGGGTAAGAAAGGTAAAGTTCATTAATGTATTTTTTAGAATCTGTTTTGCTCTTCATATATTTTCTCCGTGCAATAGCAAGGTTATGTACTCGGTAAAAAACGGGTTCCTACGATTGGCCGGAAGTAGCAGAAATAGGTACATGAAGATGTGTGAGTGTGAAAAGGGAAGAAGATCAACGAAGCTATCAGTTTTTCAATCCTAGTAAGTGTTGATCTGTCAGCAGTCATGTTACAATACAGCTGTATCGAGGCCTACTGGATGCTCACTCGGTGTGTAAGTGTGGAGGGTTTTTTCTTTTGATTGTTATAAAAATTTTGTTCGTTGGTTTTGTATGGTTTGGTAACGGGGAAAACGGGGAAGAGTTATTTGATTTGCTTGGTTTGATTCGCTAACAAGTTGTCGAGATATTTGTGCAGCGAATCTGCTGACTCAAACTTACCATAGTCACGTCATCGATTTTTGAGATACTTCTTACAAAAATGTTGACGCGAACAACGGCGGGCCCATCTGCGATTTTGTTCGGTTTTTTTTTCGTATGGTTTATTTTGTTTGTTTTCGTATCGAATGTCGGTCGAGATTTTGTTTTTTTCGTTTGATTGATTGGTGGTGCAGATTTTTGTATTTGCGTTTGAATTTGTACAAAAATGGCGCGAATTTCAACAGACACGAAATGCGGAAGTCATGTACAGAGACGCACGCACGCATACGCACAAGCGAAACGTCAGTGTTTGCGGTTGTGTGACGAGTGCGGAGCATTTTTTTTTTGAGCAATTTACAATCGTAGACACGTTGGAAGAAGAGAAGAAAGATATTTGAGTCATTGAGGTATCTTCTGGACAAGCATTGGTTTGTATTTTAATGTTTAAATTAATTATAAAAAAAACAGGTTTAAATTTGTTTTAACAAAAATGATGATTTATAACATAAAAAAAATTAAAACAAATATTTGTACAAAATAATTAGGAGGCTATCGCAGATAAACAATTTGTAGATAAGATAAATAAAACTGGCAGCACTGATTCTTCGTTGGACTTAGTTACAGTCTGGACTCATTTTTGAATCACTACTGTCTATATTTTATTCCATTTTCTGGTCATAATTTAAGGTTAAGCTTAAATGACCTCAACCTTAAATTATGACTAGAAAATGGTATAAAATATAGACAGTAGTGATTAAAAAAATAGTCCAGCACCTTTTTTCACAGAACTTAACTTGTCATGTTTTTATATGCATTTATATTTAGTTTAGTATTATTATCATGTTTATATCTTAAACCTATTGATCTTTATATCAAAATCTGATGCCTAGTTTTTGTCTTCATATTTTTCTAGTTCTAGTTATAGCATTTAAATGAAATATCATCTTGGTTCAGAGTTGTAAAAATATAAAACTTTCAGTTCCATGTTTTGCATACTTATTTTGATTTATAATTGGGGGATTTTAGCTAAAATCAAAATCAAAATGACCAATAATAATTACATTTTCTAAAAAAAATGAAAAACCGCAAAAATCAGTCAACCTGGAGTAGAAAAAATTGGAAATTTTCAAAACTTTTCGAAATAAGTATTTCCAGAAGTGCAAATTTTAAGTTTAAATCAAACTTGGAGTGTCCATATCTCGAAAACGGTGCCTTTTATTAAAATTTATGTGAAATTTAAAAACTTGATTATACATTAAAAAATGCAGTAATTTTTTTGGGAAATCCAAAACCCAAAATTATAAAAATTAGAGAATCAAAATTCAAAAACTAAAGAAATGAGATTTTTTCAAATGATTTTTTTGTTAAAAAAATTATTGAAACATCGGCAAAAAATCGGTGTACCTATTTTATTCTGAAAAGTTTTCATCAAAGCCTACAATTTTGCCGAAGACTCCAAATCGATTAGAAAATTCCTTCAACAATATACAGGTTTTCGAAAATGTACGTACCTACCCAGAAAAAAACAGTGCTGCCAGTTCCATTTTAGTGACCAAAAACATCAACAGTACCTGCGTCACAAGTCTACAAATTCGTTCAAAAAGGTCTATTCCGACAAAACAGCGAAGTAATTTCATTCAAATTTGCTCCGCAAACAATAACACAAAAAGAGCTGACCCCCTCCGGCTAGTTACCGCCAGGATTTAGTACACAACCAATGGGGGCCATTTTAACGACCACAGATTTGAGGTTATGGCAACTGCCCAACCCCTCCAACGCCAGTCCGCGCGCCATCAATTAGGTGACTTAACGACGTCGGATTTGACGGTGGAGGGACGGTGGTCGGCACCCGGTCGGATAAGTTTTATAGCGCCTCAAAAAAACGGAAATAATAGAAACGAGGGAGAAAAAAGAGAAGAAAATAAAGTCAAACGAAACCAGCTAAAATTTCCATAAAATTATCATCACAATAACGCCGCGGGGCTAACTTCTAGAGCTTGGTGGTGTTGGTGGCGGCCGTCAGTGTGTTGGCGTCCTGTAGGACTAATTGGTTTTGTCGGCGTTTTAGTCGACCGCCGAACGACTTCGCTGTGATTTTTTTTTCTAGTGTGCGTTTTTGTTTCAGTGTGCTGCATGCTTGGGACATCTTGTAACGGAATGGGAGCTAACCTCACACACATTGTTTGTAGTTGGCAACACTTGCGTAACGAACGATACACAAATTGTTATCGACGCGAATCACTGAACAAATTTGACAGATGTGAGTGTTTGTGTGGGTGTTGGGGTGAACGTGTGGTGGTGATTTGTGTGAGTGTGTAAGTAACAAGACTAAACAGTAATTTTTCTCAGTGTTTCTGCTCTAATTTGGCACTACATGAACAGAGACGTCATACAAGTCTGTTGGGTTATGTTTGAACTAAGTGTAACATTTGCATTCGGGTGCTGGAGGGTTTCCTGGAGCTCGACTTATTTAAACTTATACCTCTATTGTTTTTGGCTTTCATTCTCGCAGAAATTCTTTCATTTCCAGGGAAAATAATTGCTGCTGTTAGATGTGGATTCGCAATAATGCGCACCGGAGCGAAAGAAAGCTACGATATGCTGTACTCTGTGGGGAACGATTTGGCCCAAGTGGTCCTTTGACATTTTCTTGTTCCCGCGCCAAGGTTAAGGTATCTCAGCAGGAAAAAGTGTTCAGAGATGACGATGACGACGAAGCATGTTATGGCACTCGAGGGTGCTTTCACGGCGACTAACGAGAGATATCTAGCGATAATGAATGGTTATTCTACGAATTGAGTACAAATGCTACCAACATTGTCTTTAATTTGAAGCGATATATTTTAACCGTAAATTTTTACCCAAATCCATATTATTTTGCGTCATAGTGCAAGTCTATGTATAGCCCAGAACCTTCCTTCCTCCAACTACTGGAAACGCAATTAAACTCCAACAATAGCTCGGTTTGACCTTTTACACTTTCTGGAATCGCACCCCCGGAAGTACACCAGCTGCAGGTATATCTGGACGCTCTGCCACATATCCCTTTGTGTCCGGTCAGGTGGTTGGTTAATTAAAATGTCAAAGGAGAATGCAGCACACAATGCTTCTTCATCGAAACAAGCACGCACTTCTGGAGCTGCAGCAGCAGCAGCATCCAATCCGGTGGAAGAACAGCATGGGCGGGTTGAAAAGTTCACAGGTCAGATGGCATGTGGAGATTTTTGGAGCAAGCTTGTAAACAACAAATATCCGAACATGATTAGAAATGGATTCTATTTTTTTCCGAGAAAATTCAGCAAAATTACTTTTGACTTAGCAGAAAAAATAACTTTGGATTGGAGATAACCCATCATGCCATTCTAGAGCGTCCAATTTCCCGGAAAAAAAATAAATTTGTTAATTTCCCGGGAATTCCCGAAATACCTTTTTGGCACCAATGTTTTGAAATTATACAAAAAATAATAATTAGAGAACCTGATTTGATTTTATTCATTTCAATCTACTGTTCATATTGAACTAATCAGTTTGTCTGTAAATTTCATGTCAAGGTTTAATTCAGATGATATTTATTTCTGAAGCTTTCACAACTAGGAATATTGTTTGCTTATATGTTGCGCAACAAAAATTACGCTTTTTTGGAATGAATATTAACTATTTTATTTTCGACAACCTTTTTCAACGATTTTTTTTGTTATATCATTTGAAAATAAGATATTTATCAGTATTCGAGAAATTACTGTTTGAAGTTATAAATTTATGAAGGACATAAGGCACCAAGGGCGTAAGATGATTAAATATGAAAAAATACCGTTGGATTTCAACCAATGAAAATTATTTTAATCTTATTGATTAATTAGGCCATATAACAAATCATAAATGTTACCATTAAAAATCATTAAAAACAAATTCGTATCAAATGGCATTCACCCAATGAATGCAAACATATTTCAAAAAATCGCTTCAAATATTTTGAAACTTTGAGTTGTGATTTCATGAAATACTGTCTCAAGTTAAATAGCGCTAGAAATTAGATACTTAAGGCAAATTCAATGATTATCTATTTATTCACAAGTTGAAAATACTTGTTCTGAAATAAGCTTTTGGCCATGAAAAACATTATTTCTGCATGATTTTTTTTCCTTTTCAACTTTATGGTCACTGAGACAAATTTAAATGCAATTTTATTTTGGTGGAGCATAGATTTTTACTGTCCAAAAACATTGCTTAAAAAAATACTTCTCAACAAAAAATGAAAGGCAGCATAAAAATTAGAAAATTTATTTATTTTCTCAAAATTGCATGATTTTATCAAGCAGTCAAGCCATTAATTGATCCTCACACGCATTTTGACCATTAAAGTTGCTGTACTATACAATTCTGTTGCAACATATTAATCAGAAACAGGATCAAAATAATTTTCATTAAACTTCAAATTTTCCGGGAATTCCCGGGAATTTTGTAACCCCGGGAAATTGGACGCTCTATGCCATTCTTTTAAGTTGAAATGCAAAATTAATTGCAACGATCTAAAAAAAAAATGTATTTTTGAATGACAATAATGGTACAACCTTGTATTAGATTTTCAATATAAAAGATCTCTTTCAAATAGTGCGTCCATCCCGGGAATTTCCGCGACAAAATTCACGGAACTTTCCCTAAACCGGGAATTCTCGAAATCTCGGTTTTCCGAAATTAAAAAAAATAATACAAATTTTGGTCTGGAAAATTTGGATGTAGACAATTACAAAAATTTTGATATATAAACGTAAGGGGTTTGCTTATAAACATCACGAGTCATCGCGATTTTACGAAAAAAAGTTTTGAAAAAGTTAGTCGTTGTTGATCATGGCCGTTCATGGTCACCCGCGAGAGACACGGACGACGCAACAAAGAGAAATGCAAAAAATAACTTTTTCAAAACTTTTTTTTCGTAAAATTGCGATAACTCATGATGTTTACAAGCAAACCCCTTATGTTTATATATCAAAATTTGTGTTATTGTCTGTTCTATAACTTTGTAGAACATTGTTACACTCTAAAAAATAACCCTGCAAAGTTAAAAAAAAACACAAAATTTTAAAATGAAAATTTTTGTTCTGAATGAAAAAATGACCCTTCTGGGGTACATTACATTAAAAAGTACATTAAATTTCACTTAAAATTACATGTTCCAATTTTTTACAGTCGCGTAACGGCAAATGGCAAAGTTTTTAAAACTTTTTTAGTGTTTTTTTCTATGAAAAATACGTTTTTTCGGAATTCTGAGTACGCCATCAAATCGGGCGTCTAATCTTCTATATATATAAAAAATTTCGACGGTTTTGTTCGAACGCGAATCAGTTCAATACGGAGCGTCGGATCGAGGTGCTCTTTGTTGCGTTGGGTTCGTATAAGCCCAAGGAAGGTTTATATGCTAACTAATTGACACTTTGGCCACTCTGGAAACGATTCCGGAGCATCGGCAAATTGTATGGAGAAAGTCACGTAAAACCAAATTTTGATCACAGGAGGCTGAATAAGCAAAAAAGCAAAAAAACGTCAACAAACGTAAAAAAGGCAGAACGAAGTTTGTCGGGTAAGGCTTGTTTTACATAAAAGTCCCTTTGACACCAAATTTCTATCTCATCACCGTTTCAGGCTGCAAATTATTGAAAAACACCTCTTTTTTCGCATACTCAAAAATGGAAGGGGTCGTACCGCCCCTCCGTCACGAGATATCAAAAAACAGACCTCAGATTCGTGATCAGGGACAAAAATTACCCCTTAGGACAAAGTTTCACACAAATCGAAGAGGGGTCGGGGCAACTGCTATGTGAGTTGGCGGAGAATTAACCATGACTATTTCAAAAATAATACCGGTATTTTGGGAATTCTCGAGATTATAATATTTTTTTCTTCGTTTCCCGGGAAATACAAAACCCTGAAAATTGGAGGCCCTACTTTCAATTTAAAAGAAGAAATTTATATTTTTTTTTATAAATCAGAAGAAATTTTGCCACGAGGCTCAAACAAAATAGTAGTTTATGCAACAAGTTGCAAAAAGAGGATTTTTTCAGCACGAGTCGTACATTTATCCAACGAGGTTCACCGAGTTGGATAAATACGAAGAGTGCTGAAAAAATCAAGTTTTGCAACGAGTTCCATACAAATTTTTTTGCAATTCCGAAAAACACCCATTGAGTGAAATTTTAAGTCAAATTTTCACGTATTTTGTCAATAAATCGTTTAAATCAAAAAAATGCTAAAAAGTGTTACTTTTCGAAACAAGTGCTGAAAAGTTCAACTTTTTTTTTATTTTGAAAAGTGTTGCTATTCGATTCTGTTATTATTAGTACAGAAAAGTAGGCTATTTCGTCGTTCAAGAATGACAGGAAAAGTAAGTAGTTTCACGACGGAATTGCAAAAATTGTTTTTTGCCATTCCTATAAACACTTTTGAATAGAATTTTTCCGTTAAGTGTTTGTTTCCTTATTTTAGTTTAGTCCCGTTTGTTTGACAAAACCAAAACAGTGCCAAAAACTAATAACTTTTTCATACAAATGCTGAAAAATTTAACCTTTCCGCACTCAAATGATTGCGAATCTTCCATTTCAAATGCACGGAGTGCTAGAATATTACTGTTCAGAGTTCAAATTGCTAATCGTTGCTATTTTTCTGCCTAAATTCCATCGCAAAATCTCCGCGCGTAACTATTTAATCCCCCACAACTTCCAACTTCCTCAATGACTGATCGGCCGGCTTCTGCCGTTGACAAGGCGTGGATACATTTTTTTCCCGCCCGTTTTTCCTGTCATTTCCCGCCCAAACCATTAGCCACCCAAGAAAGCGACCGCCCGGACAAGTACAATCACTCTTGGCCACGTGAACAATAATAACACAATGTCGGCGAAAGGAAAAAAACCTGGAAGGACCCGCACATTATGCACGACCTTCACTGAGTGGCACTGAAGGGCCGCCAAAAACGGGAGCATAATTTATGTAGATTTGGATGATGTTTTTTTTACTTTTCTTCTAGTGACGGCTACGCCAAGTGGATTATTGTTATTTAGGGAAGCGGATTAGGTGGCCGTTATGGCGGAATTAGAATCATCGTCATCCGGGGGGAAGGCCAAGAAGGCAACCGTGTATGACGAATGGAACCGTCAACGTTGATTTGGGCCCATGGAATGACACTAATTGGTGGGCCTTTGTGGAGTTGGTTGGTGCCTTTGTACGTCAAATGGAAAGCTTGATGGAGTCGCACGGTTTTTTGTCAAGAGAGCTTTTAGGAAGATGATTTGCATCTGTCTTAAATGATTTGAATAATTGAACAAAATTTGAAAAATAATCTAATTTTCTAGAAAAATATACTACTTTCATTCAGGAGACAAATCAATTCAACTAGCGCGCGAAAATGACTAACCACATCTCCGTGCCTAAGTATCACGAGAAAAAGCACCAACAATCTCCGATGACAGTTGCCACAAAGTGGAACAATCTGGGCTACCGATTATAGGGAACGAAAAAAATCCCAAACCACACTGAAAGAAAGACACATGATAATATCACATGTTTTACACATGAATCTGCCCCATACGACTTGGCATGTGAATGTCACGTGAAAATCACTTGAAAAAAATCAATAGCACGAACTTGCAAATCTAAATGTAAAACACGTTAATTTGACGTGAAAGCTAACATGACTTTGGAATGATGTGCACATGAATTTTGAATGATTTTGTAGTGTAAATAGGATGATTTTCCAGTGAATTTCATGTGTTCTTGAAATTGTAGTATAGTTATGCTAAAAATTGTAGTATAGTTTAGTTTTAGCATATTTTTAAAAAGATTTTTTGTTGCGATTACAAACTCACTTTATTGCACAATAAGTAATTTTATTTACATATTTTCACGTATAACTCTCCATTAAAGGGATTAATTAAAAAAAACAAGTTTGGCGTCGGCGGCACAGTTTTCTAGTAGTAGGTGCACGGGCGACGGAACAGCTTCCGGGAGCGCTTGTGGTGGTATCGCTGCAGCTGCGGGAACCGTACCTTGGATTTGCTTAACAGCTTGATACGGGCTCGACAGTTCCGGAGTGGAGTCCCCCACCGAATCGACCTTGATTATCCGGATCGAGTGGCCAAGGGCACTGTGATAGAAAACCATCTCGTTCAGCACTTCGATCATGATTTGCTGAAAATGCACGAAGAATATTAATATTTATGCAAATTCGAACTGGTTCATTAATTTATTACTTACCAACAAGTTATTAGACGAAAACATTCATTTTAAAACCAAAAACAAATTGAAATTGTTCACAGAAACGACTTAGTCGATTTGAGCACGTCCGTCGTTCATCGCCATCTTATACGAATGAAAAATTTTCACCGAACACCGTTCAATGCCCATACATTTCAATCTCACGTGTTTTTCTCTTCGAAATTATGGGAAAAATCAAATGGGGCAAATCGAAGTGAAATTCATGTGAATCTGAAATGAACACCTAGCGATAAAAGAATGAAAAAGGATTAGCTTGCCATCAGCTGATTTCAAATGAATATCACATCAATGTGACATGTTAAACATAATCGAGTCAAAGGAAAAGCATGTGAAATTGTTGTGCCGAATTTTTGAGGAGCTCACGTGAAAAAGCACTTGGTTTTGCTATGTCAGTTTCTTTCAGTGCAACTGTTTCATATTTTCATACACCCCCAGAGCCCGATAAGAATCAACCACAGAAAAGTGCTGCCAGCGCAAACGAAATGAACCCGAGCAGTGACAGCTGCACCAGCAGTCACGGGATCGAATTCGATAAATTACTGCTGGCGTGCGGAACGGGGGCGGAAAACCGTGACAAGACACGCACATCCGCCATAAAACCGCCGGAAGGCTCTTTCGGTCCGATTTCCCCCCTTTTTTTCGTTTTCGTTCGATTTTGGCACAGTTGAAGCTCCGAAAGTGTGACACGTATAAATTGTGGTTAGATTGTTGTTTGCTAACCGCAAATATCGACTACATTTTAGAACAAAGAGCTCAACATTTTCAATCAATATTTAATTTTTCCTGAAGGCAATCTTGACTATTTATCAATCTCGTCACAACAGATCATCAATAGATTTAAAAAAATTACCATATAAATTGCAATGTTTGCATCATTTTATAACCCTAACCTACATCAGCACAACAAAAACCCCGGTGAGAAACCCCCGGAGGCAACAAAATTGATCAGCTATTTTCGAAAAACCGAAAACAAGCTCTGCCGCTAACACACAGCCGGAAGGGAATCATCTGGGCTCGGTTGTGGCGATGTAAGCAGCCAGGTGTGCAGGAAAATAAAGAGGATGAAATATGAAATCACCGGTAGCTATTCCTGGATATTGGGGCTCGGTATCAATTTAGGCTTGCAAATTCGTTATCGGTGCAAATTTAGCCATGCTTGGAGCCCGGAGGGGACGAACTATCTTTGAAGGAGACTGTGCGTCTCCATTGAAAATGTTAGAATTTTAGTAAAGTACAGAGCGCATTCGTCAATTAGAATTTTGCTACTTCGAATGTCGGCTAATCCGAATGCTCGCTAATTCGAACGTTTTTGAATTGAAAAGCACTCAACCGTCAAAACCAGTTGTCAAACTGATTTTGACGTTTCAACACCATTGTTCGACAATTTTTGAACACGTGGTTTCAAGCTTTTGACAGCTGTCAGTCGTTCCAATTAGGATTCGCCCTTTCGAATGCAGTTCCATTCGAATTAGCGATTATTTTTTCAGAGATCATTTTAGGACGTAAAACTGAATTTGTAGTCAAAATAAAAAAAAACTGTCAGACCAAGACTGTACGAACAAAGAGTTTACACTAAACAATCTTGATTGTTGACATAGATGCTCACAAATCAAGCAAAATCAATTTGAAACAAAATTATGTTATTTCATTTCCATAACTGGTTTTGAGATGCAACATTATTTTTGACGCCAGAAAATATTTGAATAGTTCGGTGTCCTGTTAACAAACATCTAAATAATGAAGTTAAAAGCTGTATTCGTCTACTTGATTCCTCTCGATTCCCTTGTATACACATGGCATTGCCGAATATTTACTCTTAAACATGGGAATAACAGCAATAAATCCGATGGTAAAATCGCATGCAAAAGCATGCACATCACCTTTGTGAACAAAAGCATGTAATATTGTATGAGAAAACGTGTACACAAAAAGCATGTACCGAAGAAAAAAAATCAGGTCTGTTCACCCCAAAATTAACATCAAACCGCCGAAAGTCATATTCAGATTACCATATCCACGCCCCAACTCTCTCGGCTATCTCGTCGCTGTATTTATAGTTGGATCTTATCCGATGTAGCTGTAGGTTCCCCATACATCGTTTGCAGTTAACAACAGTTATTTTTGGGGTGAGCAGACCTGATTTTTTTTCTTCGGTACCTACATGCTTTTTGTGTACACGTTTTCTCATACAATATTACATGCTTTTGCTCACAAAGGTGATGTGCATGCTTTTGCATGCGATTTTCACAGTTTTTTTTTGCTGTGATATTACATAAGGTACATCTGGACTTTTTTTTAGGACTTAAAAGATATAAAATTGGTTTTCTTCGTTTTTTTTTATATTTTTTTAAGTAACTTCTGTGACAGCTGATAAATCAAGACAATGTTGCGTTGTCGTTCGTGGTCTCAAAAATCAAAATTTGTGAAATGCCAAAAAGTTCAAAACTAAAAAAAAATATAACAAAAGGTTCAAAACAACCCCACTTGATTGTAAATGTAAAAATGCATGTTAAAAATTGTTTTCTTAATAGTTTTCAAACGATTGAAAAAAAGGTTTTCTATGTTTGGCAATAAATATTTGTTTTGCCGTCTAATTTTTTGGAGGAATTTTTGAAGAAATCGGATACAAAAAAAATCAAGTTGGCCTGGTAATACATCACAACTTGATTTACACATTTTTGTGGTTGATTTTACTCATTATGTTGAAGTAAAATCTGTCCTCGTTTTATGATGTAATATTACCAATTCTAGAGAAACATTTTAAAAGGGAGGTACATTGCTCTTCCGGCATTTCGTCCAATTTGATACACAGCAAAACATCCGATGGTAAAATCGCATGCAAAAGCATGCACATCACCTTGGTCAAAATAAACACTTAATATTACACACTGCATGTACATTTTTTGCAAACACAAAAAAAAAGTTGCAACCGACGGGATTCAATCCCAGCACCAACACAAAGGACTGGCGCCTTAGCCCACTCGGTCATCAGACCGATGAAAAGCTGAGAGGATAAACGCATATATTAGCTTGACATTTCGGGCAAGTAGGTTTCCCATACTGATGGGTTACATATTTCAGGATGTAAAATCACATAAAATTGCATAAAATAATGCAATATTTATTTTACACCGAGGCCTTTTACACGCAGCTGGATTACTACTTTTTTAGCTGTGTAGCTAAATCCCAAGCCTCGAGCTCGATGGGAAATTTCCATACAAATTCCCCCTTTTTCTTGAGCTTGGGAGTATAGGTGTAAAACGCGTGAAATGAAAGGCAGTAAGAGCATTGCGCCCCTTTCAAATGTTGCTTCAGATTTTTTGTACTGTGAATTGCTCTTGATAACATTTGGGTCATCTTACTTGCAAAATTCTACTCCACGATAAATCAACTCCATTTCCGGAACAAACTCTCTCAACTCCCAGCTGTTTGTTTCGCCGGAGTGGCCAAATCTGGCCCTTGAATATAATTTGTCATCGTCAAATAAACGACCAAACCCGGTACATCCTCTCGCCCGGCACAGCCAACAGAGGGAGGGGAGAAAAAAGAAGTAGCAACGCCGCCGAAACTTAATCCAAGGTCCCCTCTCGTCGCGAAAACTTAGTCGCGGAAGCGGGCGCGGGAGGACACTTGTGCCCAGAATGTGATAGGGAGGACAAGTCCCCTTCCCACCCACACCAATCGAAATAATCTTCTCAGCAAACATTTGCACTCCATCGTCACCCCGGATGTGAACCTTCCCCATACGAGATACGGAGCGGAATTGAGGGTGTCGTCCATAGATTACGTGGTGGATGGTAATTATGCTCAATTTTGATTATTTTGAAGGTTTCAAAATCTAATTTTACAAATTATCGACTCATTTAATGACGCAATTTAAGGACAACCCCCTGTTTATTCCTTTTACTCGCGCACCGCAGAAAAAGGGCACCAAATGTGTGTTTCGGAGCAAACAAAAGGACGCTGCCGCTTGACGTTGACAGCTGGCGCATGTGGCAAAGAGTACATACACACTTTTCTCGTGGAGGGATGAAGCAAAATGTGACAATCTAAAGCCTTTGCCCTGGATTCTTGAAGAGGCAGGCTCCAGTTTCGGGTGAACTGTAATGGGTTTTTTTTGGGTCGGTAGTAGATTTGATTTTTATACATACTTTGTTGTTAAACATTTTAAACAACATGAACACCATTCATTATCGCTTAGAAACCTTCATTGTTTAGTCAACTTTATAACTTATTGTATCTAATTAACCTACATGTTTGACAGGGCAGCAATGAACTGTAACTGTGAAAAGAGTTGTGAAAATTACATGCAGATTTGTTTGAAAAATAATTTAAAGAAAAACAAATAAAAATTTGGAAATCTATAGAACCCTATTGCTGATATGTACTAAAATTTGCAGTAAGCCATGCTTTTATCTCTGGAAACTTTTGAACTAAATTACGAGACTAGAAGCCGAATAATATTTGTTGCTATAGAGAGCCTATACGGAGAGACGAAATGTTACTCTCAGGGTTCCAATCGAGCTGTTAAATGAGAGCTGCAGTCGAGCGACAAGACCTTGCAAGAAAGAGGTTGGATTTACATTAACAGTTTTTTTTCTAGAAAACTTGATTTTAATCATTTCATTTCAAAAATTTTTATGTTTATTCAACAAACATATTTTTAAGTGATCCAACCATATTCTTGCGAGGTCTTGTCGCTCGATTGGAACCATGATTTGACAGCTCAATTGAAATCTTCAGAGTAACATTTCGTCTCTCCAAATAGGCTCTCTAGTTTTTGGTGGATTTTCTCTTCTAATACTTTTAAGTAAACGAAAATCGAAAATATGTCCCATTATAAACAATTCTGTATGTGGGTGATACACAGGGCTGCCAGGTTGCCAAATAAATCTGAGCAGTTCTCTAGGATTTCGGTCATTCGATTTTTTTTGTATTTTTTAATCCGACTGAAACTTTTTTGGTGCCTTCGGTATGCCCAAAGAAGCCATTTTGCATCATTAGTTTGTCCATATAATTTTCCATACAAATTTGGCAGATGTCCATACAAAAATGATGTATGAAAATTCAAAAATCTGTATCTTTTGAAGGAATTTTTTGATCGATTTGGTGTCTTCGGCAAAGTTGTAGGTATGGATATGGACTACACTGGAAAAAAATAATACACGGTAAAAAAAATTTGGTAATTTTTCTGTTTAACTTTTTATCACTAAAACTTGATTTACAAAAAAACACTATTTTTAATTTTTTTTATTTTTTGATATGTTTTAGAGGACATAAAATGCCAACTTTTCAGAAATTTCCAGGTTGTGCAAAAAATCATTGACCGAGTTATGAATTTTTTAATCAATACTGATTTTTTCAAAAAATCGAAATTTTGGTCGAAAAAATTTTTCAACTTCATTTTTTGATGTAAAATCAAATTTGCAATCAAAAAGTACTTTAGTGAAATTTTGATAAAGTGCACCGTTTTCAAGTTATAGCCATATTTAAGTTACTTTTTTGAAAATAGTCGCAGTTTTTCATTTTTTTAAATTAGTGCACATGTTTGCCCAGTTTTGAAAAAAATATTTTTAAAAAGTTGAGAAAATTCTCTATAATTTGCTTATTCGGACTTTGTTGATACGACCCTTAGTTGCTGAGAAATTTCCATGCAAAGGTTTAAAAACAGGAAAATTGATGTTTTCTAAGTCTCACCCAAACAACCCACCATTTTCTATCGTCAATATCTCAGCAACTAATGGTCCGATTTACAATGTTAAAATATGAAACATTCGTGAAATTTTCCGGTCTTTTCGAAAAAAATATTTTCAAAAATTTTAAATCAAGACTAACATATCAAAAGGGCGTAATATTGAATGTTTGGTCTTTTTGAAATGTTAGTCTTGATTTGAAAATTTTGAAAATATTTTTTTCGAAAAGATCGGAAAATTTCACAAATGTTTTATATATTAACATTGAAAATCGGACCATTAGTTGCTGAGATATTGACGATAGAAAATGGTGGGTTGTTTGGGTGAGACTTAGAAAACATCAATTTTCCTGTTTTTAAACCTTTGCATTGCAATATCTCAGCAACTAAAGGTCGTATCAACAAAGTCCGAAGAAGCAAAATATAGAGAATTTTCTCAGCTTTTCAAAAATATTTTTTTCAAAACTGGGTAAACATGTGCACTAATTTTAAAAAATGAAAAACTGCGACTATTTTCAAAAAAGTAACTCAAATATGGCTATAACTTGAAAACGGTGCACTTTATCAAAAATTCACTAAAGTACTTTTTGATTGCAAATTTGATTTTACATCAAAAAATGAAGCTGAAAAATTTTTTCGACCAAAATTTCGATTTTTTGAAAAAATCAGTATTGATTAAAAAATTCATAATTCGGTCAAAGATTTTTTGCACAACCTGGAAATTTCTGAAAAGTTGGCATTTTATGTCCTCTAAAACATATCAAAAAATAAAAAAAAATTAAAAATAGTGTTTTTTTGTAAATCAAGTTTTAGTGATAAAAAGTTAAATAGAAAAATCACCAAATTTTTTTTTGCCGTGTATTATTTTTTTCCAGTGTAGTCCATATCCATACCTACAACTTTGCCGAAGACACCAAATCGATCAAAAAATTCCTTCAAAAGATACAGATTTTTGAATTTTCATACATCATTTTTGTATGGACATCTGCCAAATTTGTATGGAAAATTATATGGACAAACTAATGATGCAAAATGGCTTCTTTGGGCATACCGAAGGCACCAAAAAAGTTTCAGTCGGATTAAAAAATACAAAAATTAAAATTGAAGAAAAAAGACAGATTTCGTAGAGAATTGCTCATCTGGCATTGCCAGATTTTTTGAGTGCCAATTTGAAAAAAATAATTTTCTATTTCTTTCTCAAATTGTTTTATTGATGCATTTTGTTTATTTTGTGAATCTATAATGTATAAAAAGTGAAAATACACTGTTTTTGCTATTTACTTTGAGAAAAGTGGCTTGCCAGATTTTTTTCTGTTCAGACCTGTTAACCCTGGTGATACATGTACATTAACAATACTTTCCTAGACCGTAGACGGATAGCACATGGTATGGCGAATCTTTGTGCTGTCAAAAGAGTTGGCGGATTTTTTAAATGGGTTGAATTGAAAAACGTTTTCAGAAGAAAATAAAATATTGTTAGTTACTTCTATTAGAAATGTTAAAACACGGTATTTGTGGACGATCCCCACAAATTTCGGGTACCGTCATTTAACATAATCTACTCAAAAAAAAAATAAACAATTTAAATTTACCAAGTTATGGGTAAACACTTTAATGAAAATCGCCATATTTAATCTGTTTACCGTGCGTACTACTTTTATGACTTCTGAAAAATTAGCTATACAGAGAAACCTCTTTTTACGCGGTGGCGTTACGCTTTTTGTTTCGTCGATTGCTCTTAAACTACAAAATATTTTTGCAAGCTTCAAAAAGCATTTTGTAGAGCTGAATAAAACCTACAAATTGCTTTTAAAAGATTGCAAAAATGTTGCGTAGTTCCAGAGGAATCGACGAAATAAAAAGCGTAACGCCACCGCGTAAAAAGAGGTTTCACTGTACCTGTAAATTTGGAAATGTCAAACTAAAAAGAACTGTCACTTACTAAACGGTGCTTTCATACTCAATTCAATCAAACAATTAGTATGTGACCGATGGGTTGAACATCAATAATTGATGTCAAACCATCGGGGTTTTACTGTAAACCACAAAGCAATTTTAATTTCAACTTCAAAATTAATGCGAAGTGAATTTTGTCAGTCCATAATTTCCCTTTTTGTCCCTTTTCCAGAATACAGCCTCGTTTTCAATGCATCCAATTCCAACTAAATTCGTTTTCGGAATTTCAATTTCCATAATCAATCAAACTTTTTGTTCAATTCGTTCCAAAAACCGCGCTGTGAAATCGCACATATTGCGATTTACGGGGAATTGACATGCAAACCCCAAATTTTGAATGAGACCTCAATTTGCGACCTTTCTGCAGAATTGAATTGTGATTTGAATCGTGGATTTCCACTGAAATAATCCAATCCATCCAATGAATGCCGGAAACAAGCAGTCGTGTTAGTTCAGAATCAAGTTCGTTTCCAGAGATATCCTACCCAGCGTGACGTTTACTGCAGCTATTGCAAAGCTTGCGAGTTTAAATTATGTGTAGCGATTGAGAACTTATTGTATTAGGTTTATTTTTTGAAATAAAGCTGTACAAGTTATGGACGCTGCAAATTTTCTACGAAACTATTTGAAAGCAACCGTAGTTATTTTTTTATAATTGTGAATTTCCTCCATAAGGATTGTTTTCAAATTTTATTTGTACCCAAATCTGTTAAAATTTACTGAATCATTAGGATCTACAGCAATTTTGATTCAAAATTTGAATCAGTTTCTTAGAGAATTTAGCAGCATTTGACTTTATAAAATTAAACCAGAATATTTGCAGCATCACCTATTAGTCAACATTATATCATCTTGTTTAGACTTTCACACAACAGATAAAACTGCAAAAATTCATCTATCAACCAAAACTTTGACTTATTCTAACTGAATTACCATGCCAATGAAAAAAAAGAAAACTTCATTTTAAATAATTTACCTGCTTTACTTGTTGTATCTATTCTATTACCATAATAAATCTATGACTTAGCTTTTATTTTTTTAAGAGTTACTTGACTTAATATTCTAAAATTTTGTTGTCATTTATTTCAAATGTGTCAATTTCAACTACGCTTCTCCTTGATGTACCCACTTGATTTGAAGTTCACCGATTCAGAAAACACCACTCGCACGAACCGAAACTGCCTCTGATCTAATCTAAAAAAAAGAGTACACTCTAAATCAAAAAATTACCTTACGAATTTTAACGGCCGTTCCGAGACTTCCAGAAACTCAACTATAAAAGGGGTATTTGGAAGGGATTTGTAGTAAAATTTAACTAAATTTAAACGCTCTCATTCGAAACCGGAAGATAACGCACTAAGAAAGAGAACTAGGAAACTGATGCAGGAATTGTTTTGTTTTTACTTTAGAGTGAAAATGTATGGAAAAATTAAAGCGGAGAAAACTCACTTTTTTTTGGGAAGCGTGAATCAAGACAAAAGAAAATTTGGCTTGGATTATTGATGTGCCAAGTTGAAAAAACTGCTTTCGATGTTTTCGATTTATTTTATTTTTAGTTTTCTGTTGAATTATATTTTTACTCTATTTACTTTTTCTAAAACATTATTTTCGTTCATTAGGCGAATTGACAAAAAAGGGAATTCAAATTCGTTTTACAGATTCAAATTTTCTTTTGCAATGATTCAACTTGAAGTTTTCTGCTTTTCATTCGCACTAATGGCAGTTCGGAAAGGATTTCAAACTCTTCTAAGGATTAATGTTATAAGCGGACAACGGAAATAAAAAAAAATCATGTCATTACTTTAAAAACAGAAGGTTATTAAGTAGTGGTGCCAGAATTAGCCAGTCAAATTATTAGTAAAGTGAAGTTTTTTTGGGGTTTGCAATGGTTTTGAATTTTGATAATAATCATGGTTTATGGCTGCTAATATTTTAAAAACTAGATTCATTTTGAGAATTATATACGGTATGTCCACAGAATTCTCTCTGCGGTTAATGCAATGCTGTAGGCCTGGCCACTTTAAATGTATGTATGTATGTATGATCCCCATACCCGCAGGCAACTTGGTCCTGGAACACATGTGAGCGCTAGGTGAACAATTCGATCATCTTTTACTCCGTAATCTGTACACCCACGTGCATAAGTTTTTTTTGCACGAATTTTAGTGCTACAAATACCGGCGCATAGATCAAAATGGTATCCCTCTACCCTCCCCAAGCGCCAGAAATTTGTAGCGGGTGTAGGGACACTTCGCATAGACGCCCTTGCTCCCATCACGTCACTGAGGGTATGGAGCGACGAGAAATTAATAAGCATGTCCCCTCAGTCGAACCTTCATTAGAGAAGCAGGCAATCCACAACTCACAGCGAACGACCAAGGGAACACCCTACCGCGTATATAGTAAAGTGGCGTAGTTGTCTTCATTGAAATGTATGAATGTTAGAATAGATGAAAGAGTTATTTGAAAATTATAATGGAAAGCTCTCACCAAAAACACGAAATCTTCAAAAACAACTCCAATCGTCTCGGGTGAAGACTCGCAAGAAATATCCCGTGTTACACTTGAATCTTCACTTTACTTGAGTTCTTGTCTTGAATCGGTCTTGATCAGCAGAACTTTCGACAGTACTGGTACCGCACGATATACAGCAAGCACGACTTTAGAGTGGCAGGACGAAGATCACCACCCAAACCTTCTTCAGTAATTCTTGATTGACGCTGTTGTCGGCAAGGATCAGCCATCAAATACATCCCCGATGCCGTCCTGGCAGGAACTGGACTCACAGGAACGCTTGAATGGATGGCCACATCGCGAATGTTGTCTTGGTTTTCTTGTTCTCTTGTCGTGGAATCGAATTTTTCATGTTCCATGAAAATAGCTTCCAATTCACTCCCACTGTAAATGTCTTGCACCCGAATAGTAACGAGAACTTTGTATTTCAACTTATTAAACACACATTTTGAAGAAAGTTTTAAATTTATCGGAAGGATGAAAATGACAGCAAACAAAAAACGCGTCCGACCACAGGCACAGATTGCTTCGATCTCCCGCTGTAGGCCTGGCCACTTTAAAGAGTGTAAAACGACTTGGTAATGCTCGAATGTACTACAAACATTTGAAGAATTTTCAGGACCATTAAAATAAAATTTCTTTGATTTCCGAATACAATATTTTTTTGGGTTTGGCAATACACATTTTCAAATCAAGTGCAAAGAAATTAAATTTGTTTTGGGAAGAATCAAGACTTTTTTCATAGCCTTTAAAAAAATGGTTTAGGTTTGTCCCGAAACAGTGTCCATTGATGTAAAAATTTATCATATTCAATAATTTTTAAGAAAAAAAATAACAATTACCCTAAATCTAATTGTTTTAAATGATCTTGTAATATTTATTCATATTATCGGATTTTGTAATAATTTTTAAAAAGATTTTTTTCAAAAAGCAAACTCTATGCCAAACTGGAAATCGGCTCGATCCTCTCAGATAGCAATGAAACTTTGTAAAATCATGCCCCGGTTTTGCACTGCTCCCGTTTTGATTCGTTCAGATGCCTCGGTTTAGCTAAATGGAAGACATTCAATCCTATGAAAAATCATCTAGACTTCAAAAAAATATAGTGTTTTGAAATCGGAAAGATGTCAGCTATCCCAAAATTTTCACAAAACTACGTATTTTTGAAAAAATACCAAAAATCTAAGTTTTTTACAATATGGCTATCAAATGATCAGAATTTTTTCATATATTTCGAAAGCCATCAACATTTTTTGAAATCAGTCAAAATTTTCACATTATTACTTAGGCCGTTGCAAATATTTTTCAAAGTTTATGTCGCCCCCCCCCCCCCCCTTCAAAGTTGGCCTGAATAATCAGGGGGGGGGGGAATTTTTTTTTTTCGAAAAACTTCAAAATTTTATTGAAAATTAAAGATTAATCAAGTGAAACCCAGTTAAAATGCATTTTCCCGCGATTATAATCATATTTAGCATGTTTTGAACTCCTTTGAAAACATTTTAAAATTTTCATGGAATACCAATGTACAGTCCCACGAAAAGTTTTTTTTTGTATCAAATAATTGAGATTTTTTCATACATTTCGAAAGTAATAAATTTTGTTTTGGAAATATTCAGAATTTTCACAAAACAACGTATTTTTGAAAAAATACTCTAAATTTGAGTATTTTACAATATGGGTACCAAATGATCGGAATTTTTTCATACATTTCGAAGATATAACACAAATTTTTAAAAATACTAGGAATTTTCACAAGACTAGGTTTTTTGAAAAATATTTAAAATATCAGTACGTAATAACACATTTTTTTGAAAATATTCGAAATTTTCACAAAACCACGTTTTTTGGAAAAAATACTCAAATTTCAGTTATGTTACAATATGTGTATCAAATGATCGGGATTTTTTGATGCATTTAGAAAGCAATAGCACAAATTTTTTATGATACTCAAAATTTAAGTTTTTTACAATATGGGAATGTAAAAAAATGTGTTATAAGTTTTGAATTGTGTAAAAAAAAAACCGATTAATTGAGGCGCATATTGTAAAAACCTTAAATTTTTCATATTTTTTTCGAAAATAAGTAGTTTTGTGAAAATTTTGAGTATTTTCCATTTTTTTTGTTATTACATTCGAAATGTATGAGAAAATCCCGATCATTTGATACCTAATTGTAACAAAACTGAAATTTGGAGTATTTTTTCGAAATTACGTAGTTTTGTGAAAACTTCGAGTATTTTCAGAAAAATCGAAATGTATCATAAATCCCGATCATTTGATACTCAAATTGAAAATTTTGAGTATTTTTAAAAACTTGTTTTTAACTTCAAAATGTATGAAAAAATCCAATCATTTGATATCCATATTGTAAAAAACTGAAATTTGGAGATTTTTTTCAAAAACACGTAGTTTTGTGAAAATTCTTAGTATTTTCAAAAAAAAAATTCTTTCGAAATGAATCCCGATCATTTGATACCCATATGGTAATAACACAAAAATTTTGTTTTTTTTCCGAGAAAAATTGTATTTTAAAAATACAGGAAAAAAAATATATTTTTGTGAAAATTTACATGTAATTATAATAGCAATGGATAGTTGGCATCATCTTGATTCTAAAACACTATATTTTTTGGAAGTTTGGATGATTTTGAAAAAATACACTGGAATAAATGTACACGTTATTTCTCGAGATCTTTTGATTTTATGTTCAAAAGTTGGTAATTTTTTGGTACTCGAGTCTAGGAGTCCGAAACCTTGAATGGGAAGAGCACCCAAACCTCTTTTTACTTCAAACATTCCTATATTTGATCGAGAATATTTTCACCAGAAAGCTCGTCCCATTTTCAATAAGTTTGCCTTTGACAGCACGTTTCAATTTTCTTATAATTTAACTAAATAGTTTAAATAAAGATACTAGTTTTAAATTTTTACCTAATAACCTCGCTGTTTTCTCATTAAACATTCAGGCTCTTTCGAAGTGCTGCCAGCTTTATCGCGTGTGACATTATCCTCAAATCCCAGATGCTGTTAGCAGCAGCAATTATTCATGCACACAGCAGTGTGGTGGTAGCAGTATCATCATCACCAGCTGTAGCCAAGCCACTCTGTATCTGCCAGTGTCATTATTCCGTGGTACACCGCATGGCCAGAACCACCTAACCCCAGCACCGCCGTCACCTGGGCTGTGCGGTCCAGTGACCTGTCTGTTATCTGTGGCCAGGGATGAAACAGGCAATTTAAGCTTAATAATTACTTTCAGATTAAATTTAATTGCAGAGAATTATCTTTGCTGTTAAATTAACGCAGTAGGTCTGGCCAATTTTTAAAAGCTTCTCTCGAAACCTAAAATAGAGTTTGATTCTATTTAAAAACCTTTTTTTTCAGTTCAAAACAGTGCACAGTGATGCCAGCCTTCAGCTGAGGGCACAAAAACCCGGAAAAAACTTTGTATTTAGCAAATTGTGTACGGCATTTTCTCTTGATTAGAGCCACCGAGGAGGACCAGGTCCCGGCAATTCTGTTGACAACCAGGCCATTGCTGCAGCTGGGATTAGCCGGGTATTGTGTCGAGTTTTTCACCTTCTGTGTCCACCGCGCAAGGGGAACGGGGGGGCGAGGGAATTGCTCTGAGAGTTTGTGAGGTCACAGCATGATTCATGCATTAGGATTTGCGCGCCGTTACGGTGGACCCGGGGCTTATTATCGGCTTTGTGCCGCATGACCAAACAAAAAGTGAGCTTTCCGAGGACTTTGGGAAAAAGCTCGACAACAATGCGCAAATTTGATCCCAGGTCAACAGCTGGAGGGTGGACTCGAAAGCACGATTGCACGATTAATTGGAAGTACTGATTTTTGTAGATTTTTTTTTGCTTTTTTGTGATAATCAAAACAATGTTTTTGAAAGTTTTGCTAAATTTCAAATTGTGTTGAAGAAGAATACAAATCACAGTTTTGAGTGTATCTGGACTCCAGATTCTGGAGGCAAAATTTCACTGCACTGCACTGCGAGCAATCCACTTCCACCTAGTGATAGTTTGGCGAGGTCTTTTGGAAGCCCCTCGATGGGGGAAACAATGAATAAATAAATGTAATCAAGTGTGGTTTCCTCGGTTTTAATGGATTTTAGCTTTGCGCAGACTAGGCGAGGGATGTTATTAGTTGTTGCATAGTTGATAATATTTGAACGGGGAAGGAGAGATTTTAAGCTTATTGTAGCGATCAATTTATGTCACAAAAACCTTGGTTGCTTAATCATTTGTTTATTGACACTTTTTTTTTTTGGTATCAGGTTGCAACAACAAACTTATCTCAAAATTTAGTATTTCACGACGTATAAAATCTCTTCCAAACACACAAAAAAAAACGATTTTTTTGTTCAATCATTACGAGCAATTCTTTGAGATTTAGGGCAGCGATTATTTTTGGCATGTTTAATCTGGCTGAAACATGATTAGTTGATTTTCTACGATGTTATAAATAATATCTGGGGCAACATTTGAAAAGGGCGTATAAGCATTCTGACAGCTGGACTATTTTGCAAATTCCAAGACAACAGGTAACTATGCTACCAAACCCGCAGTGTTAAATGATAGCTGTGAAGGTCCGCTAATGAGCAGTTCTCTAGGATTTCGGTCATTCGATTTTTTTTTGTATTTTTTAATTCGACTGAAACTTTTTTGGTGCCTGCGGTAAGCCCAAAGAAGCCATTTTGCATCATTAGTTCGTACATATAATTTTCCATACAAATTTGGCAGCTGTCCATACAAAAATGATGTATGAAAATTCAAAAATCTGTATCTTTTGAAGGAATTTTTTGATCGATTTGGTGTCTTCGGCAAAGTTGTAGGTATGGATACGGACTACACTGGAAAAAAATAATACACGGTAAAAAAATCTGGTGATTTTTTCATTTAACTTTTTATCACTAAAACTTGATTTACAAAAAAACACTATTTTAAATTTTTTTTATTTTTTGATATGTTTTAGAGGACATAAAATGACAACTTTTCAGAAATTTCCAGGTTGTGCAAAAAATCATTGACCGAGTTATAAATTTTTTAATCAATACTGATTTTTTCAAAAAATCGAAATTTTGGTCGTAAAAATTTTTCAACTTCATTTTTCGATGTAAAATCAAATTTGCAATCAAAAAGTACTTTAGTGAAATTTTGATAAAGTGCACCATTTTCAAGTTATAGCCATATTTAAGTGACTGTTTTGAAAATAGTCGCAGTTTTTCATTTTTTTAAATTAGTGCACATGTTTGCCCAGTTTTGAAAAAAATATTTTTGAAAAGCTGAGAAAATTCTCTATATTTTGCTTCTTCGGACTTTGTTGATACGACCTTTAGTTGCTGAGATATTGCAATGCAAAGGTTTAAAAACAGGAAAATTGATGTTTTTTAAGTCTCACCCAAACAACCCACCATTTTCTATCGTCAATATCTCAGCAACTAATGGTCCGATTTTCAATGTTAAAATATGAAACATTTGTGAAATTTTCCGATCATTTCGAAAAAAATATTTTCAAAATTTTCAAATCAAGACTAACATTTTAAAAGGGCGTAATATTGAATGTTTGGCCTTTTTGAAATGTCTCAGCTTTTCAAAAATATTTTTTTCAAAACTGGGCAAACATGTGCACTAAGTTAAAAAAATGAAAAACTGCGACTATTTTCAAAAAAGTCACTTAAAAATGGCTAAAACTTGAAAACGTTGCACTTTATCAAAATTTCACTAGAGTACTTTTTGATTGCAAATTTGATTTTACATCGAAAAATGAAGTTGAAAAATTTTTACGACCAAAATTTCGATTTTTTGAAAAAATCAGTATTGATTCAAAAATTCATAACTTGGTCAATAATTTTTTGCACAACCTGGAAATTTCTGAAAAGTTGGCATTTTATGTCCTCTAAAACATATAAAAAAAAAAAAATAAAAATAGTGTTTTTATGTAAATCAAGTTTTAGTGATAAAAAGTTAAATAAAAAAATCACCAAATTTTTTTTCACCGTGTATTATTTTTTCCAGTGTAGTCCGTATCCATACTTACAACTTTGCCGAAGACACCAAATCGATCAAAAAATTCCTTCAAAAGATACAGATTTTTGAATTTTCATACATCATTTTTGTATGGACAGCTGCCAAATTTGTATGGAAAATGATATGGACAAACTAATGATGCAAAATGGCTTCTTTGGGCATACCGAAGGCACAAAAAAAGTTTCAGTCGGATTAAAAAAATACAAAAATTAAAATTGAAGAAAAAAGACCGATTTCGTAGAGAATTGCTCTAATGTTTTACATTTCGAGTTATCGTCACTTGTGTGCTATCTTGCGACATGTCTTATCTTATTACAGCAGCAGAATGCTTATCCGCCCTTTTCTCGTGTTGCTGCAAATATCTTGAGAGATCAGATTTTTTTACCGTTCAAATTTTTAGCAGAAAAAAATTAGCTTAACATTTTTGGAGAACTTTCCTATGATCAAAGAAGGCATTTTGTGTCATACAATTTTGGCAGCTGGCCATTCAAAAATGGTGCGTAAATATTCGGAAATTTGTATCATTTCTGATCGGTTTGGTGTCTTTGGCAAAGTTGTAAATATCGATGAGGGCTATTCGGAAAAAATGGTGCATTTTTTTATGGGGACAAAAAACCTGAACTTTCGAGCCATTGAAAAGTATGGACAAAAATGTTGCCACCAAGCCAAGACTTTTTTGATAAAGATTTTTTTTTTGAAAATTATAAAATTTACTCAAAAATTTTTTGAATTCAGTGTTTGATGTAAAATTAAATTTGCAATCAAAAACTACTTCACAGATTTCTTGATATTTTTTTGTTTTGATTTTGAAATCAAAACTGACGTTTTGAAAAGGCATTGTATTGAATTTTTAAAACACTATTTTGAAAAATCGAAAAACAGGATTTTTTTTAGTTAAACTCAAACTTTCAGTGGCTGTTGTCTGTAAAACGGAGCATATTTCGGTCTTTTTCAAACGTTTTCGAGAAAACATATTTGAAAAATTTGGCAACACTGTTGAATGGATTGCGACCATGTGTGTTACATCACAAGATGTGCTTTTTTGTCGTCAGAAAGATATCCAAAAAATGATTCGATATGCGTGTGAAAAAAAATTGGAGTAAAAATACACCCAAAACTGTAATTGCCCCGAGTTGAGAGAATAGTGGTATCATTCACGGACACAGAGAACACAGCTCGAGATGGGCGAGAGAATTATTCTCTCATTTGCAAAAAAAAATCATCCGTTAAAACAAAAACCAAAAGTGTCGACTACGGGAATCGAACCATAGACCTTTGACATACTACCCCAATGACTTAACTGCCTCGGCCAGCTTGGTGACTTATGAGTGGTCAGTAGGGTGCCCAGAAAAAATGACCCCCTGCTCCACAAGCGAAAAACGGTTTTTGGGTTATTTTAAGCATCTGTGTAAATTTTGAACGAAATTGGATGAAATTAACCCATTGATACTCGAGCCTAAAGTTGGCGAAAAAAATGTTTTTCATACAAAAATTACTTTTTTAAATCGCTAATAACTTTTCAGGATCGAGTTTTACAGCTTTGGTGTGTTCTACAAAGTTGTAGAGCATTAAATTTTCAATAAGAATCTCACTTTTTGGAATATTTGGATGGAAGTAGCGCACCCTGCAGACCAAACCGTAAGAATCTAGGGTTTTCCATACATTTTTTCGATTTTTCCCATACAAACTTCACCTCCGAGTATCAATGGGTAAATGATGACCGATTTTGCTCATATTTGGCCCAGAGTCCTAAAATAGGTCAAGGAACAATATTCAGCTTGTGGAACGAGGTTTTGAAAAAAAGTCCCATATTCTGGGCACCCTAGTGGTCAGATGTCAATGTGTGACACTTGTTGGAGATTTATTTTTTTCAATAAACGAATGAACACATCCAGAGTTTTTTTGAAAAGGACCAATAAACTATTGTCTTTCATATGTTTATAGGACCTAATAAAAAAAAAACTCTAGACATTTGTTATGATGGTGTGGGTTGGTAGCATTATTCTTTCGATTTTGGCACTGAGCTTTTAATAAATTTTGAGGGAACGCTTCTCTCGACTCTGAATTTTGGGTGTAGAAATTCTTAGAGTATTTTTTTTCCTGACCTATTTTCATCCTTTGCTACAACTTTGCCGAGAACACCAACTCGTTTCGAAATACTGTTCTTAACAATAAAAATATTGATCTGTTGATAGCATTTTTCATAAATAACCAAAATTGAATAAAAATTCGACTTTATAAAGCTGATAAATGACTGTCATAGGAAATTACGCACCAGGGATGCCACATGATTTTTTTTTAAATGTCTGTGCAGGATTGGTAAAAAAGTCTGTGCATGTCAGTGCACTTGTCTTAAATTCAAATAAATCAAATTATGAACATAGATATCTATCAGAAAATGCATTTTCAGACAAATGAAGTAAGTTTTTCAATTAACTAATTTGAAGACTGCAAATAATAATAATTTCAAAAAGTCTATGCACTTCAAAAAATTCTGGCACAAGTTCAAATCTAGACTTTTTTTTTGATTAGGTCCTATAAACGTATGAAACACAATAGCTTATAGGACCTTTTCAAAAAAAACTCTAGAAATGTCCATGAAACCCAGACAAATCTGTTCATCTGGCATCCCTGGTACCCACAATGTTTAAGCCAAATAATAAAAAATACCTCCTGAGCAATTCCAGCTCAAATCAGGATTTTTTCTGGTACTTTTGTACCCGACCTTCTCCGATTTCAATGAAACTTTGTAGACATGTTATCCTAGGCCTATATAAGCCATTTTTGTGTATATGGAGCCAACAGTACTCGAAAATAACATTTGAGAAGGGCGTAAGGTATTTAAATATTTTTGTATTTTGTAATTTAAAAATTACTGTATCTCGAAGCCGTTGCGTCGTATCAAAAAGTGGTCAAAGACAAACTTGTAGGAAATTGGACGGGCTTTCTGAAAAATACACTGAAACAAAAATACACGCCACATCTATGAGATTTTTTGATTTTTAAGTCTAAAACTTAAATTTAAAGGTGATTTCACGATTTTTTTTCGTTCAAAATCCAAAAGACTGACGAAAAATGCAGGATGGTATGTCTCCCCTAAAAAAATACAAAAATCATTTACTAAAACTGTTTTTTTTGAAAAGTGGTCTAAACGTCAACATTTTTGAAAACCGGTAATGGGAATCGATTCTCCAGACAATTTTACATAAAAGTCTCCATATTGACCATTGTCCTATGTCCAATCCTTGGGAAGATACAGCGGTTTTAAAAATAAAAATGTTGAAAAAACGGGATTTTTTGTGGTTTTTGGCAATTTCTATATGACAGACTTGGTTTTTCAGTCTCGTAAATATTTTTACCGGAAAGCTCGTCCAATTTCCCATAAGTTTGCCTTTGACAGCATTTCAATTGGATGTAAGGGCTTACAGATATAAGCTTAATTACATTGCTTATAACTGAAAATAGAATATTTTTTTCAGTGTGGTAGAAACCAGGATAGTAAATTTGATTACGAAAACATAAAAACGATATAAATCAAAAAGCTGTCAAGGGCAAACTTATGGGAAATTGGACGAGCTTTCAGGTAAAAATATTTACGAGACTGAAAAACCAAGTCTGTCATATAGAAATTGCCAAAAACCACAAAAAATCCCGTTTTTTCAACATTTTTATTTTTAAAACCGCTGTATCTTCCCAAGGATTGGACATAGGACAATGGTCAATATGGAGACTTTTATGTAAAATTGTCTGGAAAATCGATTCCCACTACCGGTTTTTAAAAATTTTGACGTTTAGACCACTTTTCAAAAAAACAGTTTTAGTAAATGATTTTTGTATTTTTTTAGGGGAGACATACCATCCTGCATTTTTCGTCAGTCTTTTGGTAACATTTTAGGCTATTTCCTCAAAAATTTTGAACGAAAAAAAATCGTGACATCACCTTTAAATTTAAGTTTTAGACTTAAAAATCAAAAAATCTCATAGATGTGGCGTGTATTTTTGTTTCAGTGTATTTTTTTCAGAAAGCCCGTCCAATTTCCTACAAGTTTGTCTTTGACCACTTTTTGATACGACGCAACGGCTTCGAGATACAGTAATTTTTAAATTACAAAATACAAAAATATTTAAATACCTTACGCCCTTCTCAAATGTTATTTTCGAGTACTGTTGGCTCCATATACACAAAAATGGCTTATATAGGCCTAGGATAACATGTCTACAAAGTTTCATTGAAATCGGAGAGGGTCGGGTACAAAAGTACCAGAAAAAATCCTGATTTGAGCTGGAATTGCTCTCCTGTTGATCAAGCACATGAAGAGAAGTTGACCTTCAACTGTATAACAGATAATTCACTAATTCAAATAAAATGGTATTCGAATTAGGCCTTTTTATCAATTTACCAAAAAATATTTAAAAATTTAAAGTATTTTTTTGCGAAATTTCTTATATCAATCATCAATCAATCAATCATTGAAGATTTCAGAGTGGTTTAAAACTAATATTTAAAAAAAAATATTAAATTTTTTTGTGCATGATTTGAGCATTGTTAATAAACATTGGTTGTCTACGGAAAGTCAAAGCACGTCAAACGGCGTCTGACGATTTATCTGTCAATGTATTTAGTGAGATTGATATTTCTCTTTTATTTCACCGATATCTCGTGAAGAGAGAAGAGAGTTTTAGTCTCTGTCGATTCTCTCTCTAGGTGAATTTCTTTTTTAAGAAAAAATCTTCCACAACTTGTTTTTTTACAGTTTAATTTTTTTTTCAATTTTACGTAGAGCCATAAACCATGATTTTTCCTACAACTTTCCAATATTTCATCATTGCTTTCTAAGTTTCAAATAGTGGCGCGCTAAGTGAAACAGTTCACCCAAGCAACTATTAAAACATAAATTCTGAACAAACTAAAAAAAACGTGTAGACCTTGGGGGCAAAATTTGAGGAAGCATAGCGGAGGTTGGTCTATACAGACACGCGTTGTAATAAATATTTTCAACTTTTTTTTTATTTTCGAAGGAAGTTAGGGAGTGGATTGGGTCAGTTTTGAGCTGAAAACAGATAAAAGTGGGAGTATTTGCGGTTATCGCGGAATCAACTTAAAGCATAAGGTTTAGGAGTGAAAAGTTTTTAATTACAACAGCCAAAAGTAATCTGCTAAGGAAAAAAATCGCACAAAAATACAGCAAGTTTGAAAGAATTCGAAAAGTTGCGTTTAAAAAGATTTTGTTAATTCCATTCTATTGTTGTAGTCTATGTTTGGGAAGAAATCTAAAACGGCGACACGGTCGCCCCAAACAATGGGTTAGGTCAGTTGATATTATCTAGAGGTGAAAATGAAACTTAACGGTAGGAATTACAAGAGCGAGCAGAAAACTTTGAATAAAGAAAACAGAAACTAAGATATGTGCGTTGCACGAGGTTTTGGCTTGTCTAGAGTTGTTTTTTTTTTGTCAAATTCAAAACCACAGACTACCGAAAACAAAAGAAAGAAAAACAAAGTTTGTTGGCTGGTGTTTGGTGAGGAAACGAACTAGCACTTACCATCTTAATGTCACTAATTGTCATAATGCTTCGTACGAAAAGATTGATACGAACTATGGCCGGACCGTCTGATTTTTTTGTGATTTGGTTTAAAAATTTTTGTTTTTTTTTTAGAATTTGAGCATGGCGGTCGAGGTTGGCCAATCGCGTGACAAAAAAGATGCATAAAAGGAGGAACGATTTCAAAACGAGAAAAGAAAACTTTGTATTAAACTGTATTTAAATCAGGCTCATCCTTAAAATCTAGTAGTATTGTGTGTTCAATGATTTCAGTTTTACCTAATTAGTACTTTTTTTTGGTTTGTTGGTGTTTTCTAAGTATACAGCTTGCTACGGTTACTTTGATGCGTTGCAACAGAAAAAAAAATTCGTTATGGTGCTCCTTAAGCTACTTTGATTATTTTTCATAATTTCTCGTCGAGTTTGATCTTTTGTGCCATATAAAAAGCGTTTTTCGAATTTTCTATTAAGCAGCATGATATTACCTAAATATCAACTTAAAACTGCGTGTTTGCTCATGTGATTGTGTAAAAGTTTTTCCCTTATTCCTAGATTTGCGTGTGCTTTGCATGTGTTGTGAGGTGTTTGTCTTCAACGTTGAGCTTTTTCAACGACAACAGAAAAGCTCTCTTTCCTTCGACTTGTGCCTGGAAGCAGCGGGGGGTGGTGGCACTATTTACAAAAATATTTTGCTCGCGGAATGATTAGTGGAGAGTTAGCAGTTCTATACACTAAGGACAATCGGTTATATTGTTCAGTGATTGATGATGAATGAGACATATTATTTACAGATATCGATGGAAATGAGGAAATCATTATTTTACAAGAATCCATAATAGTAAATGGTTTCTAAAATTACACTGACTTAAAAGTAATTTTCAAAATATTTTTGTTTTTTCATACAATAATGAAAATTTCAAATCAGTCTAAGCTGTTTCCAAAAAGCTAAATTTGTCTTTTATTTCTAATTTGAGCAAATCACTCTGGCTGCAGCTTTTAGCAACTCTCTCTCGGGAAAACCTCGAAGGTCGCAGAGGGAATTTTCCTAATTTTCCAATTTGTATGGATTCGAACTTTTTTTGCCCTTTTCATTTCAACTCCGCGCCGTTGAGTTGAGCTTCGCTGCAGCCGGGTGGAAGGGCGCTCTCTTCTGGGAAGCAATTTATGCTTTTGTTATGCTCGAGAGCACGAACTTTCCCCACCCCAAAAGGGTGCGCGCTGCTGTTCGTATTTTATGTTGAGTGGTTTTGGTCTGTGTGAACTTTTAGAGTTATTTACATTTCACGTTGGGGAGAAAGGACCACGAGTGCTGACTCCGGCGACCGATTCTAAACTTTTGAAATCGTGTTTTTCATCGTTTTGCTGGCGCTAGCAAATTAACTGTCGGCGCGAGAAATTTACACATAAATTTGTTGAAACAAAACTGATAAGGTACTATTTCGAAAAATAGTTTGTACAAGTTGAATAATAATTTGAAATTAAAACCTATGATAATCTAATAAATCAAGATAAACGAATGAATGTTAATATTTATAAAAATTAAAAAAGAAATTATGAAGATGCAAATATAGTGAAGTAACAATTTTCGAGAGCCAAAAAAATTACCAACACCGAAATCGGAAGCAAAAGGACGGCCTTACCTGTTCCGTTGATGCCCGACGGTCGAATTCGGGCGTCATATTTACCGGCACCGAGGATCTGATCGAGGATCTTCTTCTCCTTCTCGCGGAAGTTTACCTTGGCGTTGTTAGCTCTGCGCGAGGGGGTGGCACAAGTTTTGGATAAAGGTTTTAGCTAAGTGTGGAAAATTGTTACGAAATAAAGAGGAAAACTTACAGTGACGCGCTGCACAGACAGGCAAAGTAGAATATTGCCCAGAAGTAATGGCCTGGGGCCATTCTGAAGATGTTGCGCTTGATTCTGGAAAGATAGAGAGAATTTTTGGGTTTTAATCGATTTACTCAACTGAACACTCTAACCCCCTAAGATGCTATCGGTTAAACAAAAAAAAAAGTGCCAAAACTATTCCTCACTTCGTCAATTTGATGACCGACCTCTGGGTGGTTTTCCATTTTAAACTCATCGAGCAAAGAGCTTTTGGAAAAGTTTCTGCAAGCACAACTATTTGCAGTGCTTTTTACGGCCTCGGTTTTCAGACTATGGAAACTATGTGACAAAGGCCAAGCCGCAGCCGAAGTCGATTGATGGAGATAACTGATTGTCCCTTCAGATAACAGTGGGGTCATTCGAGTCTCGTGAGGGAAAGGGTTGACAAGTCTAACTTTTATGACGAAAAACTTTGCATGAGGGATTACCGTTGGTAAACAATTGATGTGGCATTAAGTTGATTTTTTCTGTCAGTTTTATCTTTAGATTTCAGTATTGTTTTTTTTTATTAAGGATGACCAGAAAAAAAATCAGCAATGTACGTTAAATTTATCCCGTTGACTCCGTTGAACACTAAACTTTTACTTTATTTGTAAAAATAACAATGTTACAAAATGAGAAAGCTTTAGTAAAAATAAACTTGATTCGACACACTCTTAACACGCTTGATTTTATCGGACTATCCTCGATCTTAAAATATCAGAATTTTTGTCGAACTTCCACTTGGCGCTCAAGTGTGTATCCTAAAAACACAACCAACCCCATCCGTGTTGTACATCCTTTCTTGTAACACAGTTAAAAAAGGGGTCCATAAATTGGATTCGGTCCAAAATGAAAATGTTTTTTTTTATTATTTGCAGCGTGAATTATTATCAAAATCAATGTTTCATAATTTGTTAAAAAAAAAAAATGCAGAAAAATCTGTCTGCAATTCTGTTGTTAAACTGTTTACTTTTCTTTGTTGTTCAACTTTTCAGCACTTGTATCGAAAAGTAAGAACATTCAAGCGGAGTAATAACCCTTCTCTGAAAAAAATCCAATTAAAAGGGTGTTTTTTAACCAAAATAAATGTATGCAACTCGTTTTAAAACTTGATTTTTCCAACACTCGTCGTGTTTACAGTTTATCGTATATTTGATAATGGCTACACAAATAATTTATCAACAGTGTTTATAATTATTGTAAATAAAATGCCGAATTTTAATTTTTTTATTTTAGATTGATTCAATACCTTTAATCAACTCATACATTTTGAACAATTGTTAGTTTTTTTCATCAAAGAACTGATAACGCAATTATATTTTTTCAGATTAGAGTCATGCCACGGTTTAGCACCGCATATAGGGGATGCAAAACAGAGGCGTGCATAACTGAGGCATAGAGCTTATAGGACTTTGGCTATATGAGAGACATTGGCTATGATCTCATGAAAAATCATACAAATATTTAAAAAAATATAGCGTTTCGGAATCGCGATGATGTCAGTTTTCCAATGCAATTATAATTACATTAACATTTTCACAAAAAAAGTATTTTTCTGTATTTTGAAAATGCATTTTTTCACAAAAAAAATCTCAAAATTTTTATTTTTGCTTATGAGTATAAAATGATCGGATTATTTTCATACATTTCGAAAGTTATAATACTTATTTTTCTACACCCAAAACTGGCAGCGCTAGTCTGAGAGAATGATGGTCTCGAGTCGAGAGAATAGTGGTACCATTCACGGACGCAGAGAACACAGCTCGAGATGGACGATAGAACTATTCTCTCGAGGTTCATTTGCAAAAAAAGTTCATCCGTCAAACAAAAAACCAAAAGTGTCGACAACGGGAATCGAACCAGAGACCTTTGACAAACCAATCCAATGACTTAGCTGCCTCGGCCACCACAGCTTGGTGACCAAGGAGAAGTCAGAAGTCGATGTATGACACTTGTTGGAGATTTATTGATTCAACTAAAGAATGAACTCATTTGTTATGATGGTGTGAGTTGGTACCATTATTCTATCGATTTTGGCACTGAGCCCTCAATACTCTGAATTTTGCGTGTACATAAATACTCCAAATTTTCACATAGCTACGTATTTTCCGAAAATTACTCAAAAATTAAAGTGTTTACAATATTGGTATCAAATGATCGGAATTTTTCATATACTTGAAAATAATAACACAATGTTTTGAAAATACTCAGAATTTTCACAAACGTACGTATTTTCGAAAAAATACTCAAAATATTAGTATTTTACAATATGGGTATCAAATGATCAAAAAAAATTAAACATTTCAATAGTTTTAATATTTTTTCGTGAATAACTCATTTTTTGATAAAACTACGTATTTTCGAAAAAATACTTAAAATTTCAGTATTTTACAATATGGGTATCAAATGATCGGAAATTTCTCATGCATTTCGATAGTCATTTAATTTTTTTTATTTTAATTTTCACAGAAATACGTACTATTTATTTTTTTATTAAATGGATATCAAATGACCGGATTTTTTTAAGCTCAAATTTTTAGTATTTTTTTTAAATACGTAGTTTTGTGAAAATTAAGAATGATTTCAAAAATGTGTGTTAATATTTTTGAAATGTATGAAAAAATCTCGATTATTTGATACCCATTTAGGCCGTTGCAAATATTTTTCAATTCAAAGTTTATGTCGCCCCCCCCTTCAAAATTGGTCCGAAAAATCAGGGGGCAAAAAAATATTTTTTCAAAAAAATATCAAAATTTCAATGGAAATAGAAGTCTAATCAACTGAGAACAATGTAAAATGCCTTTTTCTGCATTGATAATCATATATAACATGTTTGCACTCGTTTAAAAATATTTTGAAGTTTTATGTAATTACACCGCAAAAACTTTTTTTCTAGTAAAAATAAAATTTTCGTCAGTACTTAGAAATTTTGGAAATCAATGATTGCAAAACTACTGGACAGGTGTATGATGCATTTTAAAACACTTTTTTCATTCAAATGTTGACACCGTGGCCTGTAATTTAAATTTTTAACTTTTTTTTTATTTTTTTGGCCCCCCCCCCCTCGACTTTGATTAGAGTCGAGGGACATAAACTTCAAAAAATATTTGCAACGGCTTTAATATAAAAAAAATAAATTTTTAGTTTTATTTCGAAAATACGTGCTTTTGTGAATTTTTCTGTTTGATCATTCGATACCAATATTGTAAAAACTTAAACTTTTAGTTTTTTTTCGAAAATACGTAGTTTTGTGAAAATTTTAGGAATTTCACGAAAAAATACAATAACCATCGAAATGTATGAAAAAGTGCCGATCATTTGATACCCGTATAGTAAAAAACTGAAATTTTTAGTTCATTTTTATCTAAAATACGTTGTTTTGTGAAAATTTTGAGTATTTTCAAAAATGTGTGTTATAACTCTGGAAATGTATGAAAACATCCTGATCATTAAACGCTCATATTTCATAAACAATAATTTGATTACTTTTTCGAGACACATTGAACTTTTATAATACAGGAAAAATCAGCCCGGGAGCATGTTGACAGCTCCCATACAAACTGAGCGTACCCCGTTTTGTGGGCCCAGTGGGCCTAAGATGGCGGCCTTCGATATTATCTAGCCAAACTTTTGAAAATGGCGAATAGTTTAAATAAATATAGTTTTTGCTTTGTTTTGGTTTAAAATGACAAAATAAGCATTCTGGAATAATTTTCTTGAAAAACTTGTTTAGAGATACGCCACGTTCAAATATTAGTCTAGAACAGTTGAAGTGAGCGTGCCGCAAAAGCCGTTACGAAAAAAAAGTTTCCTATGCAAATTTTGAGTTGCGTATTTGATGGACGGACTCCGACGAGGCCCACTTGCCATCTGTCGGTGAATACGCGCAACTCACGAAAACTGTCATCTTAGGGTCCGGTTGGGAAAAATACGTATTTTTGTGAAAGTTTTAATGTAATTGCCAGGATGACTGACATCATCCCTATTCCAAAATACTCTATTTTTTTAGGTTTGAAGTTTGAAAATGGAATAAGATTTTCATAATAGAATTTAAATTATTTTTTACTTTGTAAGATTTGTTCTAAGAATTATATTTTGAAACATCTTTCTACACATAAAAAAAATAAAAAGAAATAGTTGTAACACCAAACATTTTATTCTGCACAGAATTAACTGAAAATTCGCACCAAGATTGTTCAAATTCATGATTTTTATTCAAATAGGCCTGAACAAGGATTTTTAATAATGATTTTAATGATGTATCAAATTTTACTACCATTTTAGCTGATCCTGAAAATGCCTTGAAGTTTGATGAAGGTTGACTCAATTAATTCTTCTTGATAACATTGTTTTAATTATTGTTGACGAACATCAAGACTCTAAACTTTCCTAATTTTCCTATTTTACCAAGTGCAATATGAATTCGAGCTATTCTATTCGTATTTGTTTCGTATTTTAAGTTTTGCGTAAAGAAACCTCAGTACATTTTTTTTTATATTTAAAAGATTTTATTTTGGAAAAGGAAAGTTAGTATAAACTATCCCGGAGAACACAACAAAATATTACTCTGTTTATTGCAAAACATTGTGTCAATAATACAAATTACAAATTTTACTGAAAGTTTTGAACATATTTTTTAAGACGTGATGAAATTTTATGTTATTTGAAAATGACTGTATGTCAATGTTCAATTTTCAACAAGTCTTCATCAAAGTCTCGATAAAATTGATAAATTTAGGGACAAATTATTTTTATTAGAGGCATTAGAAACGTGTGATGAATTTCGACTCTTTTATTGTTTATTCAATAAGGAAAACTAAAAAATATTTTTTAAAATTACTGTCTCCACCCAACCTTTTTAAAGTTTTTTGTTACTCATGTTCAATACTACAAATTTTCATTTATTTTTCACTGTCACAAAAAGGGTTGCTCCACCAAAGAGAAGACTATTTTTTCCGAAAAAAAAGAAAGAAAATTTCCGAAAGTGAATAGAAACAGGATGGAAGCAATTTCCAACAATAGGGTCGACTGCGGTGCTCGAGTGTGTTCTTCCGTTTTCGCGGCACTGCTGATGGGTGCGTTTGTGAGTGTGTGTGCTTTTGATGAGCGATGGAGTAACGGCGGCCGTATCGGAACAAATAGATAATCAGATCTAGATTAGAGGGATGTGTGCTTGTTATTCGCTGGAAAGAACATTTGAGAGTGTTTTCGAGGGTACTTCTCTATTCTTTTCATATTCAAGGGAAACTCTAGGATTTGTTTCCCTCTTATCTGGCGTTGGGACAGAAAATAAGGGTTAAAGAGGGATTTCTCAAGGGGATTTGGAAATGGGTTATCTTGTGTTATCCTTAAACTAGCAAAATAGACGAATTGCTTTCAAATTGAATTGTACGATCAAGCATGAAATTTTCGTTAAATTTTACTTGATATGATTTTCCGTAAGTTCTCAGAATTTCACATTTCTTCAATATTGTCCCATCTAGATAAACTCATTCTAAGCAAGTTATTTTTATGGCGCTTCTGCGCTCAGCAAAAATTAAAGTGAGACACTTAAATTACACCTCTCCTCACTCACTCTGCATAAACATTATCCCCGAACCGGCGCCCATGAAAAAGCTCAACCATCAAATCATACTAAAATCTAATGTTTATAGGCCCATATGTGAACATGCGACATTTGGGCGGCGCAATTTTCCCCAGACCCGATCTCGGAAGTTAAGCCCCGGGCATTAAAATCCAACCCCACAAACACACACGTCTCAACTCTGAGCAAATAAGCTTTTTTCTCTACGTTCTTATATGGGATGCTGGAGAATGGCCCTAAGGCAGGCAATTTCCCGCCAAAAAGAATGCGACAGAAGGGGGGAGGCCTCGACGACTCGATTTCGCAGGCAATTTTCCAACGAAGCCTAAACGAAATGACAATGGTTTACCTTGAAAATAGCACACACAAAAATAAAATAAAATAAAAACAAAAGTTCGAGGGAAAGAAAGTCACGTGCAGGCAAGTGGAGCTAATTATTTCTTTACTTAGCGTTATTACCGAACTGGAATTGGCCCCACTTTGCAATCATCATTGTTTTTTAAGGAAGAAGGGAGGGCACAAAATAGAGTAGTTTGGCCTGGTGGGAATGAATTTGTTTAGGGTTGAATAAATGCAAAGTTCTCCGCTGCTGTGGAGCGTAAGAATGTCGATTGAGACAATGCTTCAGGGATGGTTTGGAAACTCAACCCTCTGCTGCTAGAGTAGTTTAATTTTCTCTTATTTTATAAGTATACTTTACTTTGTACTGTCTTAGATAATTTATGTATTTTTATTCTTTTTCGGTCTTTTGAGCTATGATTCTCAAAGTTGATTTCATTCGTTTTTTGTATTTTTTAATCCGGCTGACACTTTGCATCAATAGTTTGTCCATATAATTTTCCATACAAATTTGGCAGCTGTCTGTACAAAAATGATATATGAAAATTCAAAAATCTGTATCTTTTGAAGGAATTTTTTTTATCGATTTTGTGTCTCCGGCAAAGTTGTAGGTATAGATAAGGACTACAATGAAAAAAAAAAGTGATACACGGTAACAAAAGTTTTGGTGATTTTTTATTTCACTTTTTGTCACTAAAATTTGATTTGCAAAAAAAGACTATTTTAATTTTTTTTTCTGATATGTTTTAGGAGACATCGAATGCCAACTTTTCATAAATTTCCAGAATGTGTCTTTGACTGAGTTATGATTTTTTGAATCAATGCTGAGTTTTTCAAAAATATTGGTCGCAAAAATTTTTCGATGTAAAATAAAATTTGAAAACAAAAAATTGCAGGTGAAATTTTGATAACGTGCACCGTTTTCAAGTTACAGTCCAGACTCGATTATCCGAAGCCTCGATTATCCGAAGGTTTGTATGGGACTTCGGATAATCTAATCAGGAAAAAAAAATGATTCTTATTTTTTATTTTCTTACTTTTAACATCAAATTCGAGTTCTGCGACCCCATTTTAGTCAATTTTGAATGGTTGATTGTCTATAAAATTAAAAAAAGGCAATTTTTCAATATTTCATCACCGCTATTTTGACCACCATCTTGGATTATGAAATTCTAAATTACTTAAGAGTATTTTAGGGGACAACGAAACAACAATTTTTAGGAGACAACGAAAAAACCATTTTTTTTCGTGATTCGATTTTCAGAAGATTTGATTATCCGAAATGAAATTTTGCCAAGGCCTTCGGATAATCGTGTCTGGATTGTATAGCATTTTAGGCAACTTTTTTAAAAATAGTCAAAGTTATTAATTTTTTTATATGAGTGCACATCTTTGCACACCTTTGAAAAAAATATTATTGAAAGGCTGAGAACATTCTCTATATTTTACTTTCTTGAACTTTGTTAATACGACCTTTAGTTACTGAGATACCTATTGCCATGGAAAATTGATGTTTTTAATTCTCACCCAAACCCACATTTTTCTAATGTCGATATCTCAGCAACTAATGGTCCGATTTTCAATGTTCAAATATGAAACATTCGTGAAATTTTCCGATCTTTCCGAAAACAATATTTAAAAAAAATTAAATTAAGACTAACATCCGACATATCAAACTTCATGAAATTGAAAGATACACGCAAAAAAAAGCGTTCCCGTAGCCATGAACAAAAAATCACGTTTTTCAGAAACAACGTTGTTCATAGAAACGTGAACAAATTCATGAAATCATGGTACAAAAATCATGAAATCATGATATGCACTTCATAATGTTATGAACTTGTTCACGATGTTGTGATCCGAGTTCCGGGCAAAACAAATGCGTTACTTTTTAAAAATCGACCGTAACGCTTGACCTGTTTTGACGTGTTGGTGGACCAGCTGGTACGCAGAATTATGGGAAGAGTTGTTGTTGTTCAAGTGCAAATGCTTTTCAGAGTGGTTTTGGAGGAAGTTTGCAAATTAAATAAATTATATAGTGAATGGGAGTGACAAAATATTTTTCGACGGGTTGACTTCTGGAGTAGGTTCGAGTTGTTTAGGTGAGCATAGAAAAAGGTTATATTGACAATTGTGGGGTTTAGGGGGCATTATCGAATCACGAAAGACATTTGTTTTGTGTTATTTTTGAAGGTCGAGCTTCAGTATGGCCCCTAAACTTTTCAAATTAAAATGTTTGAATCCATGATGGCTGCAAGAAAATGCATTTGGAAATTTACCAGGCAATCAATTTTTCGAAACTCAATGAAAAGGGGTCATAGAACTCAAATTTGATGTCAAAATTACCGTCATTAGGGGTGACATTGGGTCTGGGGGGTGAGATTGGGTCATACAAAAATGGTAAGAAAAAAATAAAATAAAAATGGAACATTTTTGTTTATAATTTGCAAATATTTTAAATAGTTTTTGTAAACCCCGGCTCAAAAATCAGGGGGCAAACAATATCTATTAAAAATCAAAATGCTAACGGAAATTTAGGTGCAATAAGGATGATACCAACCCCCTCCCCCCCTTAAAAGTTGGCCCGAAAAATCAGGGGGTCAAAAAACTTCAAAATTGCAATTGAAATTAAAGTGCAATCAACTGAAATTGATTTAAAAGATTAGACAATCAACTGAAATTAATTTAAAATGCATTCCCCTGCGTTTAAAACCATGTCAGCATGTTTGGGTTGATTAAAACATCTTTTGAATTTTTGAAAATTTTCGATGTATATTTTTTTGGTTTTCGTCAAATCTTACTTTTTATGAAAACTAATGATTGCAAAACAACTGAACTAGTGAAAAATACATTTTAAAACACTTTTTGCATTCAAATGTTGAAACTATGGCTTGTCATTTAAATTTTTATAGAGACAAAAACTTTGAAAAATATTAGCATCGGCTTGTATTTAGCATGTTTGTACTTATTCAAAAATATTTTGAGTTTTGATGATTTCCCCTTCCCTCCCCTAACAAATCATCGAATATTTGAACTTCGTATTATCGAAACTTTTGAAAATCGAGGCTTCCAGTAGTCAAGTCTAGAATTTTTAGATGTTGTACTTTTGTATTTTTGTATTTTTGTATTTTTGTATTTTCGTATTTTCGTATTTTTGTATTTTTGTATTTATGTATTTTTGTATTTTTGTATTTTTGTATTTTTGTATTTTTGTATTTTTGTATTTTTGTATTTTTGTATTTTTGTATTTTTGTATTTTTGTATTTTTGTATTTTTGTATTTTTGTATTTTTGTATTTTTGTATTTTTGTATTTTTGTATTTTTGTATTTTTGTATTTTTGTATTTTTGTATTTTTGTATTTTTGTATTTTTGTATTTTTGTATTTTTGTATTTTTGTATTTTTGTATTTTTGTATTTTTGTATTTTTGTATTTTTGTATTTTTGTATTTTTGTATTTTTGTAATTTTGTTTTTTTGTATTTTTGTATTTTTGTATTTTTGTATTTTTGTATTTTTGTATTTTTGTATTTTTGTATTTTTGTATTTTTGTATTTTTGTATTTTTGTATTTTTGTATTTTTGTATTTTTGTATTTTTGTATTTTTGTATTTTTGAATTTTTGTTTTTCTGTATTTTTGTATTTTGATATTTTTGTATTTTTGTATTTTTGTATTTTTGTATTTTTGTATTTTTGTATTTTTGTATTTTTGTATTTTTGTATTTTTGTATTTTTGTATTTTTGTATTTTTGTATTTTTGTATTTTTGTATTTTTGTATTTTTGTATTTTTGTATTTTTGTATTTTTGTATTTTTGTATTTTTGTATTTTTGTATTTTTGTATTTTTGTATTTTTGTATTTTTGTATTTTTGTATTTTTGTATTTTTGTATTTTTGTATTTTTGTATTTTTGTATTTTTGTATTTTTGTATTTTTGTATTTTTGTATTTTTGTATTTTTGTATTTTTGTATTTTTGTATTTTTGTATTTTTGTATTTTTGTATTTTTGTATTTTTGTATTTTTGTATTTTTGTATTTTTGTATTTTTGTATTTTTGTATTTTTGTATTTTTGTATTTTTGTATTTTTGTATTTTTGTATTTTTGTATTTTTGTATTTTTGTATTTTTGTATTTTTGTATTTTTGTATTTTTGTATTTTTGTATTTTTGTATTTTTGTATTTTTGTATTTTTGTATTTTGTATTTTTGTATTTTTGTATTTTTGTATTTTTGTATTTTTGTATTTTTGTATTTTTGTATTTTTGTATTTTTGTATTTTTGTATTTTTGTATTTTTGTATTTTTGTATTTTTGTATTTTTGTATTTTTGTATTTTTGTATTTTTGTATTTTTGTATTTTTGTATTTTTGTATTTTTGTATTTTTGTATTTTTGTATTTTTTGTATTTTTGTATTTTTGTATTTTTGTATTTTTGTATTTTTGTATTTTTGTATTTTTGTATTTTTGTATTTTTGTATTTTTGTATTTTTGTATTTTTGTATTTTTGTATTTTTGTATTTTTGTATTTTTGTATTTTTGTATTTTTGTATTTTTGTATTTTTGTATTTTTGTATTTTTGTATTTTTGTATTTTTGTATTTTTGTATTTTTGTATTTTGTATTTTTGTATTTTTGTATTTTTGTATTTTTGTATTTTTGTATTTTTGTATTTTTGTATTTTTGTATTTTGTATTTTTGTATTTTTGTATTTTTGTATTTTTGTATTTTTGTATTTTTGTATTTTTGTATTTTTGTATTTTTGTATTTTTGTATTTTTGTATTTTTGTATTTTTGTATTTTTGTATTTTTGTATTTTTGTATTTTTGTATTTTTGTATTTTTGTATTTTTGTATTTTTGTATTTTTGTATTTTTGTATTTTTGTATTTTTGTATTTTTGTATTTTTGTATTTTTGTATTTTTGTATTTTTGAATTTTTGACATGACATGACATGACCTGGCAAATTCCGAAGTTTCCCCAAGTGGCTACCGGTAATCGGTGACCCGATCCGGAGTGGCCAGGTTGGGCCAGCGGACATTGGCATCACTTTAAATGGTAATATTTTTTATTTTGAAGAATTTTGATACGTCACATGACATGGTTCCTTGCAAATTCCGAAGTGTCCCCAAATGGCCACCGGTAACCGGTGACCCGTTCCGGAGTGGCCAGGTTGGGCCAGCGGACATTGGCATCGCTTTAAATGGTAATACTTTTTAATTTAATGAATTTTGATACGTCACATGACCTGGTTCTTTGTAAATTGCGAAGTGTCCCCAAATGGCCACCGGTAACCGGTGACCCGTTCCAAAGTGACCAGGTTTGGCCAGAGGACATTGGTATCAATCAAAACGGTCACACATTTTAATTTGATGAATTTTGATACGTCACATGACCTGGTTCCTTGCAAATTCCGAAGTGTCCCCAAATGGCCACCGGTAACCAGTGCCCCGTTCCGGAGTGGCCAGGTTGGGCCAGCGGACATTGGCATCGCTTTAAATGGTAATACTTTTTAATTTTATGAAATTTGATACCTCACATGACCCGGTTCCTTGCAAATTCCGAAGTGTCCCCAAATGGCCACCGGTAACCGGTGACCCGTTCCGGAGTGGCCAGGTTGGGCCAGCGGACATTGCCATCGCTTTAAATGGTAATACTTTTTAATTTGATGAATTTTGATACGTCACAGGACCTGGTTCCTTGCAAATTCCGAAGTGTCCCCAAATGGCCACCGGTAACCGGTGACCCGTTCCGGAGTGGCCAGGTTGGTCCAGGATCCGTTGGCTGCCCTCGAATTGTGCAGGTTCCTGGTTTTGTCATTTGCGGCCAAAAATTCCACAATCGGTAAAATTATCTAATTTTGCCATCCGAATAACTGACTGTAGAAAACTAAATCCGTACCCGAGCCAAAATTAAATAGTTCGTTACGTAATCAGTGAATGATACCCTGCAACTGTCACTTTCCCGTTAAATAATTTTTGAACGTTCTTCGCCTCTGTTTCAGAGCTGTGGCTCCGCCCACAAATTCATGTTTTTTGTTTGTAATAGCGTGAACAAATGTATGATTTGTTTCCTAATACCATGAACTAAGTTTATGATTACGGGAATAGGAAAAACGTAACCAGACCAGGCGTTACGGCTTTTCGTGAACAAACGTTCATGAAAATCGATTGCAAACATGCATTTGTTCACGGTGCAAAATCTTATCATAAAATTTGCTTTGTTTCCATTTTCATGGTACGTTGTTCACGTTTACGGGAACGGACTTTTTTGCGTGTATGTCAATCTACGGTCATGCCGTTGTTCGCTGACGGCATGATCGTAGATTGACATAGCTTTCAATTTCATGAAGTTTGAAATGACGGATGGTACGGTTTCTCTCATAATCCGGAAGTGTTCCCAAGGGGCCACCGGTAACCGGTTCCGAGTGGCCAGGATGGATCAGCGAACAACGGAATGACCGTAGATTGACATATCTTTCAATTTCTTGAAGTTTGATATGTCGGATGACAGGGTTTCTCTCATATTCCGGGAGTGTCCCCAAGGGGCCACCGGTAACCGGTTCCGAATGGCCAGGATGGATCAGCGAACAACGGAATGACCGTAGATTGACATATCTTTCAATTTCATGAAGTTTGATATGTCGGATGATAGGGTTTCTATCATATTCCGAAAGTGTCCCCAAGGGGCCATCGGTTCCAGATTGGCCAGAATGGCTCAGCGAACAACGGCATTACCAAAGACGGACATATCTTTCAATTTCATGGAGTTTGTTGTGCAACATGATGGGTTCTCACCAAAAAAGTCAAGTTGGCCGCTGATCGGGTACCCGGGAACCGGTTCCAGGTAACTCGAAAGTGGCCAGTAACACTCCAGAGTGGTTCTGGCAATCGTGTTTTGTGTTTTTAGTAAGTGTTATGGATCAATTTCAACTATCATGAGTGTATTGGTATTGGGAGGGGGGGGGGGGGGGTGTGGCGATTGTCCACGATCCATACAAATAAATATATTTTGTTTGGACAATTGTCCACGAAGGGGAGGGGGGGGGGTTTGAGATTCCCAAAAAAGTGTCCACGTGGTTTATGGATGGTCCCTTATATGTGATTTTTTTAATACCAACGGAAGGATAATGATAATAATTCAATTTCATCTCATTCGATCATGGTAAACAAAAACGCAAAAAATCTCAATTTTGCTTTTGCGGGAAAGTGTTAATTTCTTTTGTTTTTTTTTAATGAGATAAAACCAATTATTTCTTTAAAAAAAACGTTTTCATTACTTTAGAACTTCTCTTTTTAAACCATAACAAAGGGGTCAAAGACTTGCGATCAAAGTCCCACAACATTAAACTATTACTACCAGTACTGGCAGCCATAGTTGCGTAATAAAATTTGAATAATCGTAAAAATTAAACTTAATTAAACTGCAGACCGAAAGGGGGAGCTCATGCAATCAATCTTGCAAACGTCATCCCTGCTGCTGCTGCTGCTGCTGCTGCTGCTGCTGGTGCCAACAATTTCATTTGCTCATTTCAATCTCTTGGTCAGTATGACTGACTGACAAATGGGCCCACTGGAAACGTTGGAATCCCTGTTAGGGGACCAAATGACAGAGAAATATTTAATTGTGACAATTATGTGGTAGACTTTTTAGTTGAAAGATCTGCAAATTCAGTAATCTGAACAAGAATTTGAACTATTTTATTTAATTATTTCTCATTCAAATTTATATATTTTTATTTCACCATAAAACCAAATATCGACTGCTAGCCAAAGCTCCACCTACCCTGGATTAGGATTAGCCCAACAAGTTAAACTGCCTTTGTGTATGTGCGCTCGTTTTCCTTTTACTTCCACTTAACTTTTCCGTGGCATGAAAATGTGCAATTAAAGGACGACTTTTACGCGACCATCAGCGTCGCACGGGGAGAAAAAGTAGCCCCTGTCAAGCCAAGCCAAGAGCTTCATAAAAGTCCCATTTCCGAGGCTATGTTAATTTCGAATTAACGCAGATTTCCTCGCCACTTTGAAATAAAATTCGCAATCTTTTCTGTGCAGCTAGCACGCAAGTGACACTGCTGCTGCATGTGCTGCTCAAGTTGCCGAGGAGGTTTTAATTAGGTTTTTCTCGTCGTCGTCGTCTTCGAATTACGAGTCCTTAATGAACAATTTAACGATTTGCCCCACTCCCTCGTAGGATCACAAATTGACAGAAGAAACGCACATTTGAAGCGAACCTACTTTTAACGGGCCAGCAATCGTTACGCTCGTGATAAATTATGCAACACACAATTAGAGAAACGCAGTCCCTCAGATCGTATCGTTTAGCTTGGAATGCGGTTTACGGTTTCGTGACTGTTAAGGGGACACTATCTTTCAATGATCTCTTTAAATTGAAACTAGCAAATCAATCCAAATTTGAAGAAATTTTGTCCGTCAAAATTTATTTTTAAAATATTCTAAACTAGGTAAATATGACCCCTTAAATTCAACCACTTACCATTACTAATGGACTACGACACCAGATGGCAACGTTGTTGCCAAAAATCGTCAAGCTGCCATCTGATGACGTCAACAGACACACTCAGAAAAAAAGTCGGTTCAGAGTGCATTGCACGAAAAAAGAAACAGCAACATGATGACGTTGGCCTCATTTGTCACCTCAGTCACGTTTGCAACATATTTCTGTAACTAACCACTGTTCAACTTTGTACCGCTCATTTTTGGAGATGTATGTTGCTGCAACAGACTTTTTTGTGATACGGCAATCCTATTTGAAAAGAGCATAAATCGAAAAAATAACCATTGTTTTTTTGTTTGACTTTAAGGGGGATGCTCCCAAAACTGGCCATTTTCGTAAATTTTCGCAAAAACCACTTTTTTAAAAAAATTATAAAAAAATATATATTTTTTACAAAAACTAAAATTTTTGCGGAGCTGTACATTGAAATTTCATGAAAATTCAAAACATGTTCGAACAAGCCCAAACATGCAAAATATGATTATCAATGCAGAAAAATGCATTTAAGATTGTTTTTAGTTGGTTAGACATCTATTTTCATGGACATTTTGGAGTTTTTTGGAAAATTTTTCTTTGCCCCCACGACATAAACGACATAAACTTTGAAAAATATTTGTAACGGCCTTATCAGACCATTCATAATAACTGAACTTGAATTTCATTGGTTTCAGTGTGTGAAGTTAATATTTTGTAAAAAAAAATATGTACTCCGGGAGAGAACCAAAGTTTGTTTCATTCGCAAGAAAAAGTGTTCCGAATTTGTGGATTTCAAGGGTAAATATTTTTCTTTGAAAACTTGATATAAAACGTAAAAAATTACAGTCAATCAGTACATCATTCGAAAGATCACAAGAGAAGCTTTCATATGAAGGTAAAAGCAAATTATTATGTTCAACTGTCGATTTGCTACGATTTTTTGAACATTGGCCGATCTGTAAACTGTTCCGAATATGAGGGATGACTGTACCAGAACCAAAAATCAACAAAAATCATTGTTTTTTTTTGTTTGTGATGGTCAAACTAATGTATGATTTATGACAAAGGTTTATGTGCCTTGCTATCAATCAAACAATGTCAATCCTCATCTGGAATCCAACGTTGAACGTTATTATTCTCAAAAAGTACATAACCTTTGTTTGGAGCATTCTCAAGGAGCTATTAGATTCTGGCAAACAAACTCGCACTTTTTTGTGTTTGACAGTTTGCCAAACTCGCAAACAATGCAAAATGTATGCAGGATGACGTTTCTGCAAACAAATGCAGGCAAACAAACAAAGCGGGTAAACTGCCAAACTGTCAAAAAGTTTGTTTGTTTGTGATAGTCTAATACGTCCTTGAGTGTATTTTTAAAATGAAAATTGACGTTAACTTTCTCCTCTGGTTAACGTGTATCGTAATGTTATATTTAAAACATAATCACTGATGAACATTTAGAAAAAAGTTTCAACACACAGAGAGTGTTGACTGATGCTTTGTTTCAACTGCCGAAAGATGTTTTCAAATCAATTATGCTTCGCTTGATCTTCAGCATCTTCAGTCCATTGAAAAAAAAAAACACCTAGAAAAATATGTTTGTCGGAGTCGGAGTCGAAGTCGGATTTGGATCGGGAGTAGGAGTTGTTGTTAAAATCGTAGTCGGAGTCGGTGGTGTCGGGATTTTTTGGAGAGCTTGAGTTGGAGTTAGAGTCGCATTAAAAGCTACGCAACAGTACATCCCTGGATTCGTTAAAAAAAATCGAGCTGACTTTGAATTTTGAAAATTTTTTCACTGTGTCACCATTTTTTCTGTCAAATTCTCAAAATTATGAATGACAGTGGACATCACGTAGGCGGCAAATACTTTTGACAAAAAGAAATGCAGCAAAAAAACGTGTGATAAATTGCACTTGTCTGTCTCGCCACTCTCTCTCTCGCGCCCCCAAAGGGAGGCAGACAACCGGCGCATAAGTTAGAGAGACCAATGTTTAATTTTATCTTCTCGTAAAATGCTTTCTATTTTCTGGCACCCGGTCCGATTTACTAGCTGTTGACACACCGGTCAATTGGAGCGTGAGCACGTGAGACCGTCGCTTGCTGGGATTGTGAAGACTTGTACCCTCTCTAGTAGGTACACTTGCACAGATTGTTTGTGAATCTTACTTAATTATTGTGACTTTTAGTGTACCTGCTGCTTCTGCTCACGTTGGAATGACTTGACGTGGCGCTAAAGTTGGCACAGGGTTTTCAGGTTGGTCTGCTGCGCATTTGGTTATACTTTCTTGCGGGAATGAAAACTTGCTTTTAATTAGTTTAGAAAATGAAGATGTTACAAAGAGAGCTTTGTTTGTTTAATTTAATTCGCGTTAAAATACCATCTAATTTTAAATCTAAATTTTCACATTTTGAACCATTTTTTTTAGGTAAATTGACGTTATCGGGTCTAAAGTTTTAGTCAAGTTTTAGATTTATATTCAGCCTATAGTCCCGATACGCCCCAGTTCACGATAAGCTTTTCAATAATCCTGATCCATGTGAGAAAAAACCCGTGGCATCAACATCAGCTGCAGAAACAATTTTCCTGTCTGATGGAAAAATGTTGTCATACATTTTGGCTCTAAAACCTCCCCATCATCATCATTATCAATATTTCATCGTATGAGCAGAACCAGAATGCCGAACGTGAGTGTTCATCCCACGCTCCGTGGCTGTCTGTCCTGATGAGCGATTTAATATTTGAATTTTGTGCTCAGTCAGGTGCAAATTCGCATGCTTTTTCTCCGCTCAAAGCCCTGAGGAGGGATTTCGCTCCAAAGCAGCATCTTATCCCTTAACGAAAAAACATAATTTTTTTTTCAAAGATAAGATAATTTAAAAATTATTTAATTACAAAAAACATTTAACTTCACATTTAATAAATTTTAAATAATATTTTTTAGAGTGTAAAATATAATTCTGAGAAAATAATTTCTACCAAATAATCTTCGATTGCGTTACGCAAGAATTTATGTAACCGGCGTGAAAAAAATCGTCAAAAAGGAAGGAGACAAATCCCGGCAGCGCTGAAATTGATTTTAAATTGCCTTTTCCCGCCCCCCTTCTGCCAGCATTAGTGCTTGCCTGCAAATAACTCACATCCGCGCAAAAATCGCACACAGAAGCACTGCCGATCATCAGTGGCAAAAATGTGCGAAAAATTATGGAGGGGGGGATTTTTTCTCTGATGCTTTACATTACTTTTCATGTAGAAGTCAGTGTTGCCAAATTGTGTAGGCTTACCTGCAAGAAGGAAGAGAAAAAATCGTAAGAAAATTTAAAATAAAAAATTTAAGCATGTGATAAATTTATATAAAAAAAAAAAAATCAACGGAGTGGCGTCAAAATCGACACTTTTTTGGGAATCTCAACCCCCCCCCCCCCCCTCGTGGACAATTGTCCATACAAAAAAAAATTTTTTGTATGGATCGTGGACAATCGCCATACCCCCCCCCCCCCCCTAAAGTGTCCACGTGGTTTATGGATGGTCCCTTCACTGTGTGCGTGTGATTTTGATCCCAGCAAAGAAGAGCAAGAAAACGTCAATCTGCAGACGAAATATAAATATCAGACCGAAAGAGCAAGTGAAAGTGGGTGCAAAAATGTCATTATCATAACTCTTGTCTAATGCCGGAGACGCGTTTTTTTTGTTGCTTTGCGGGATGTTTGCAGATGCTGCACGGTTGATTTAGAAAGCGAAAAGATTTTGCTTTTTTTTTGCCGACGGCAAGCGAACGTTAAAAATACAGGCTGTATTTTTATGTCTGAGATTTCCAAAAAAAAGTGTCCACGTGGTTTATGGATGGTTCCTACCTTGGGCATGATATTTTTTCTCATTTTTGATTTTGTATCAACATTTTCATTTGAAAAGGTCCGTTTGGTTTTACAACTGTACCAATTTTACAAATGTCGTTGAAATATTCATCAGAGCCATGTTTCGTCCAGTCAGAAACCATGTTTTGTTGAAAAGAAATGCCTTGATGTAGATTTTTTTTAATCAATTACAGTTCAAACGCGGTTTTCCGAACTATTGATTATCTGGAGGTACAAATGTTTTAAGTAAGTAAGTAAATCTTTCCCTGTTTCTGAGGGGAACACCCTTGAAGAGTATCGGGACCGGCATTTACAAAGCGGATTCAGTGACAGTTTATTAATCAACTCAATGTTAACATGTTAAGGTTAATGTTAACATTCCTTAGGTTGTCTTCCTAAGGTGTCTTGATAAGGTCCAGTTTGTGACGATACACTACCTTCCCTTTACTAAGCAATCGAATCCAGAAGGGAAAAGATCACCAGTTGTGTTGGTCCGAACCGGGATTTGAACCCCGATCTACTACTTACGAGGCGGAAGCGTTACCACTGGGCTGCGTGGCTCTGTCAAATATTTTAAGTGCAAATGCCTTTTATTTATTTTTTGTTTTTTTTTTTGTTTTCAAATAAAATTAATGTTTATTTAGTTAATCAGATTCGGGCAAATGTTTGTTACATTATCAATTGAACAGTCCCAATATCTCACCACCACCATATAAATCACTATAAAAAAATCCCAGATGCCAAACAAAATGATGAAAATTAATATTTTTAATTAACAAACTTGTACAGTTGACTTTAAAATATTTATAATACATTAAATAACATTTATTTGTATTTTTTTAACATTATTTTTTGTATTTTTAATCAAATATGGCACTATTTGCAAATATTGTATTTTGGGATCAAGGATCCGAAAAACAAATACAATTTTAGAAAAAAACTTCTTAACTCTTTCTGGACGGAATTACATACATGCCTCGGTTTTGCACGCCTCGGTTTTGCACTGCCCCGGTTTTGATTCGTTCAGCTGCCTCGGTTAAGCACGGCCCAGTGCTCAACTGAAGCACAGAGCTTATGGGATTTTGGCTATATGGGATACATTGGCTAAAATCATATGAAAAATTATGCAAACATCGAAAAATTATAGTGTTTTGGAATCGGGATGATGTCAGCTATCCATTAAAATTATAATTTCATGAAAATTTTCATAAAAATACGTATTTTTCCTGTATTTTGAAAATGCAATGTTTCTCGAAAAATACTCAAAATTATTGTTATTTATCAAATGATTGGAATTTTTTAATAAATTTCGGATGTAATAACAACATTTTACTCAGAATTTCAATTTTTACAATATGGTCAATTGATCGGGATTTTTTTCATGCATTTCGAATGTAATGACAACATTTTTGAAAATACTCCAAATTTTCACAAAACTACTTTTATTTTCGAAAAAATACTCAAAATTTAAGTTTTTTACAATATGGGTATCAAACGATCGGATTTTTTCATACATTTCGAAAGATATTAAAAAAAAAAATACTCCAAATTTTCACAAAACTACAAAAATTTCAATCTTTTATATTATATGGGTATCGAATTATTGGGATTTTTTTCATACATTTCGAATGTAATAATAAAAAGTTGAAAATCCTCCAAATTTTCTCAATACTTGAATTTTGTGTATTTTTTCGAAAATATGTATTTTTGTGACAATTTTGAGTTAAAAAAAAATGATGTTATTACATTCGAAATGTTTGAAAAAATCCCGATCTCTTTATACCCACATTGTAAAAACGGAACTTTTGAGTTTTTTTTTCGAAAATACGTAGTTTTGTGAAAAATTTGAGTACTTTCAAAATATGTTGATATTACATTCGAAATGTATGAGCAAATCCTGATCGTTTGATACCCATATTGTGAAAAACGAAATTTTATGTTTTTTTTTTCGAAAATACGTATTTTTGTGAAAATTTTGAGTATTCTCAAAAAATGTTGTTATTACATTCGAAATGTGTGAAAAAATCCCGATCGTTTGATACCCACATTGTAAAAACGGAAATTTTGAGTATTTTTTCGAAAAAACGTAGTTTTGTGAAAATTTTGAGTATTTTCAAAATATGTTGATGATACATTCGAAATGTGTAAAAAAATCTCGATCGTTTGATACCCATATTGTAAAAACTGAAATTTTGAGTATGGTTTTTAAAAAATACGTAGTTTTGTGAAAATTTTAATCATTTTCAGAAACAAATGATGTTACATTCGAAATGTATGAAAAAAATGCCTTTTTAAAAATACAGGAAAAATACGTATTTTTGTGAAAATTTTCATGAAATTATAATTTTTATGGATAGCTGACATTATCCCGATTCCAAAACACTATATTTTTTCGATGTTTGCACGTTTTTTCATACGATTTTAGCCAATGTCTACCATATAGCCAAAATCCCATAAGCTCTGTGCCTCGGTTATGCACGCCTCGGTTTTGCATCCCCCATATGCGGTGCTAACCCGAGGCATGTCTGTAAAACAAAATTGGATAATAATGGTAAAATGATTTTAAGACCATTGGAAAATTATAAGTTAGTTTAGGAAATGTTGATTTAATAGTCAATTTGACCCATCAATTCATTGATATTTTGTTTGTTTTGGTAGAAGCGTGAAGTGTAACTGTAACAATGTATAAAGCACTTTGTGATACATTTGCTACAAAATTTTGAAGGCCAGGCATAACATTTGAAATTTTATTCGTATTATTCTTTTCTGATTTACCCACTTCTTTATTTCGAAAGAAAGGCTCTATTTCTCCTCTGTGTGGATTTATTTGGGTTTTATAAAACGAGTTTAAATGACCTTTCTAAAAGAATTGAAGGGATAAAAAATCATCATTCTTGTTATGTATTTTATTTAAACTTTTATTTTCAAACTTAAAAAATACATTTATGGTGTTTTAAAAGTATTCGCCAGTATTTTCATAAAATCCCATTTCCTTCCCCAATTGTCTTCTTTATGTGAGAATGTGGGATTGTGTGAATATGTGTGTGTGTTGTTTCTTCTATCCCATTCAGAACCTTTCTTGCGTTCAAAGTGCCAAATTTTGCCTCCAGGGAAGAATAGCCAGAGAAGCAATAAAAATTCCTTTGATTCGTTCAATCAAAGGAAATCGGGAACAAAAGGTCAACCAAATATTTCTCACTTTTGTGAGCTGCCCCTCGGCAAATTTCAGATACGGTTGAAATGAGTAGATCTGGTGGCAGTTATCAGGGACTTATTGGAACAATGTCTCCCTAATTGGCACGCAGAGAGCATCCACTCAGACGGAGCACTTGACGAAATTGCAGTTGCAAATGTAGTAAAACTGAACGCTTCATTGACAGCTAGTGTGGTGAGGTCGTAAAAGTTTTTCGCCAGAATTGGTCTCCTTAACCGACATTCCCCGTAGATTCCACCGGTGTGGGACACCATCTGCTAGGGGAAATCACGGTTGAGCACTACTTGTTTGGGGGAGGTAGTTGGTAGTAGCACTAAACTTGCCATTTTTACGACTTGAACTGTTGTTTTTTTCGGTTTGGTTCGACACTATTCTTCGGAAAAAGCAACATGAAACAACTCAGTCAGAGTCAGCAGCTGGCGCTCCAAATAATAGTAAAACTGTCTCAATAACAGTTGGCGGAGCCAAACAGGACCCGAATATACATAACAATGCTCCATCGATTTGCTCGGAAAAAATACCGCCCGACAATAGAAAACATACCAAACCAAAGTTCGACGCGATGAAAGTTTGAGCATTCCTTCGGCTGGGGCAGGGTTGCCAAACTATAGTGAGATAATTGTACCTTTTTGGGACTCAATTTTGACCATCAATGAAGAAATTAAGCGAATAAATAAAGCTTGATATTTCAAGCAAAATTGGTGTGTTTGATCCGTATTAGCACCCCTGCCTTTGCCAGGGGTCCACCAGCCGCCATCGAATGGAACACTCATAAGCTCGGCAGAGTTATGCGACCGCGCCAGCAATCGCCAGTGACTTTCAAAACACGAGGTTTTTTTTTCACCATGGTGGTGGGTGGCGGGAGGAAACATAAATATTTGTGCAGCTTCTTGTTTGAAGTCAAGTCAAGCGAGCGCGGCCTTGTTTGTCGTGAACTTTTTTATTTTTCGAAAATAAACGTCGAGTTTAATGAAAATTCTTCTTTTGTTTTCCCTTGCGCGAGAGACAACAAAAAAGTGCTTGCAAGTGTTTTGACGTAATTTTCCATGACATTTTACTAGAGTTTAACAGATGTTTAATGGAATTAACGTAAATGATGATTTTGCATGATATACTTTTGATTTTCGCTAAAAAAGGATCAATCAACAGTTAAAAAACAAAGAAGCATTCTACCCCTCCCCCTTAAACATCCCAACATATCACACCAGTTCTCAACCCGGCTTGCATAGGTTATTGCCCCCACACTTTTTTTTATTATCATGAATATTATTTCGATAAAATGGAAATGATGAATGGGCCCGGAATTCCAGGTGGAAGGCTTTTTTGCTCACTTTGCTTCCGTGGCTGGGTCTCCGGCCAAATAAATTCATTGATTAACTGGCTGAAATCGCATTCACGGCACGAGCAGGGGATTTATGCCTTCCGATTCCGACAATTGGGGCCAAATGAAGGCGGGGAAATTAGTTGAGCAAATAAGTACGTAGCGAAGAGCGATCGTGGCTGGCAATGTAAGGAAATGTTTTTTTTTTTACAAATTCTTATAAACCAATATGTGAAACAATTGATGGAATAAAGATAACAATTTATTGCTCTTCAACGAAGTGAATTAAATTATTAAAATACATTAGTATCACCATTTAAGAGCGAGTCCACGAGCAAAGAATACCCATCTCGCATCGACCTCAGCAATCTGCCTGAAATTTTCAGGGTTTTAAGGTTGTGTTCCATCCAGATATCAACTCGGTTCGACCTGCAGCTTGTAGGGGACATCTGGGACTACCATCCGAGACTGAGAACGCTTTGGGTAAGGCAGTTTAACATATTAAATAGACACTTTTACTTTTAGTGAATTTTTTGGTTGTACATTTTTGCTCGGGGGACCCCTAAGATTCAGATTTTCCGGTGATAATTTTATCATATTCGTGTTCCTGAGACAATTTCACAATAGAAACATGCATAAATATGTTTATTTTCATCCATTTTAACCCCGATCCATTGTGTCCCGATTTGCCCCACTTCCCGTTGACCTAGAGTGCTCATATTTTGGCCAGATGCTAGTTTTATATGTACAAACAACCCCTGAAAATTTCAGGCAGATTGGAGAGGTCCAAACGACGTCCCATACAAAGGGGTATGCCCTGTTCGTGGACTCGCTCTTAAGAAAAAACGCTTTATTTTAAGCAAAAAGTTATAATTATCTGCGATAAATCCTGACAAAGACAATCTGAAAAAAATGTTTGAAAAAAATTAGCCATTTTCTGTCAACTTACAGGAAATCTGAAAAAAAGCCCCAAGATACTCCACCACAGGAATTGGAACCACAGGGATGTTACGTTTGAAGAACATTGACTGATACCTACAAGTTTGGGCAATATGGGTATCATTTTTTTTAGTTTTTGATATGAAATATAAGATTAATTGAACGAATAACCTAATCCAATTAAATCCCGATTGCACCTACACAGAAGAAAAGTTGAATTTTGGAAAGTTGAAAATATAGTTGGTTGAACATTACTTCTGATTAATTTTACCAAAAAAAATGTGTAAAAATGTAAAATTTAAGAAAAACTGATGAAATTTTAAACAATTCTTGATGTAAAATTACACATATTTTACACAAAATCTTTTGCCATTCTCAGATGTAATATTACCATCTTTTTTCACAGTGTACTTAACAAAAAAGATTTAATTTCAAGAGAAAAGTTCTTTTCCATATTGGTCATGTTTGACATAACCACCTGCACCGTTAAAAAAACGGAGACAAGTCATTTTTATGAAAATTGAAGTCGCTTTCAAAAAAAAAATTGTGAATATTGGATGGTTGAAAATTTGGTTGTTGATAATTACCCCTTTTTGAGTAATTTTACCTCAAAAATGTGTACAAATGTGAAATTCCACCAGTTCCTGACGGAAAATAACCCATTTTTTGTTACAGAATCTGTCACCATACCCGGATGTAATATTACCATATTTTTCCTGTATACTTAATAACCTAGAGGGGTCGTTGTTTTCATTCAAGGGTTTGAGAATTCCAAAAAAGTGTCCACGAGGTTTATAGATGGTCCCTATAGACACTTACATTTTCTTTTTAGGTATTTCGTACTTAAATTTGGTTGAAAATGCTGTTTAAAAACAGTAATCGACATTCATATCATGCTTTTTTCCTTATACAAATACAATACAAATACTTTTCCAAAACTTATTTTTCATAAAATCACGGTAACTCGCACCTTAAATCTTTTATGCATGACATTTTTTGTAACTGTCTGCTCTAATGCGTTACGCTTTTTATTCCGTTGATTTTTGTGAAACCATAACACATCTGCACAAGACGTATAAATTGCTGCAAAAAGATTGCAAATGTTGCGTCGTTCCAGATGAATCGGCCAATTACAAAAGTGAAGCATAAAAAGAGGTTTTTCTGTACATCAATCGAAATCAAATTACCATGCGTCACCAGCAAGATGCCATGAAACCAATTTTTTTTGAACATGATACTTCTAGTTCGATTGGTGTATTTTATCACATATTTTTTATCAATAAATCAAATTACACAGTCCTGTAAATGGGTATTCAATAGTTATGAAGCAAACCAAGTAAACGTGAAATTTACACAATAATTTTCTAAAAACAATTAAATCATCAAATTCGCTTTCCATTCTCATCATTTTGTTGTACCCAACGAATGATGACTCTTCCTACAACCTCAATATTGGATTGTAGAGCTGCCATCGTCGTTAACGTGGCTGTTGATCTGACATTTTCATCCCAGCTACGGAGAGAACCCCCCCAAAACGGGAAAAGTCGAGCGATATTGCCGTAATTAAAAATCAATTTTTACACTCGCCGTAGCAAAAACTCTCTCCCTCTCTCTTTTTATTTCCGTTCTCACTCTGTACAACGTTTCGTGGAAAATCGTTGTCACCAGCGACGTCGTCGGCAGTGGGCACGGGCGTCTGTCTGTCGACCCCGGTTGCCAAGGGGGGAGGAATTGGGGGAGATCAACCCGGGATGAAAGCATGACCCAGCAGCACTGGAACGGAATATTGCCTGATGATGAAAATGGTGATGGTTGTTGATGGGCTGGGCAGGGCATCCTCGTTAGTGCAATTCGACTGGCTGGCAAACTGGGGGAAGGGAAAACAAATTGGAATCGAATCTCCACACACGATTCTGCGGAATATCTGGGGAGCCCTGGTGACGTCCACGGGGCGTTGAAAAACGACTTTAATCGAATTGATAAAATGATGACTGAATAAATATACGTTCCACAATATTTGAGTTGCTCGGTTGACTTGAAGCGAGGCGAAGTTATGAAGTTATTTGATTTACGACACATGGGCAACATTGGAATTGCTGAACGTCGCAGTATCGACCGGGAAGTTGGTCGTGTGTCACGGCGAATAAATTATGTTCAAAGGTCACACGAGCCAGCTTCCGTTGTGACCTTTCCGGGGCTGACATTTTGGAAAGAGCGAAATTGAATTATGACGTTCTGAATGTTATTTGATTCGGCAGATTGCAATAATCTCAAACAGGGTTGCAATAATCGCAAGTTATCAATCATCTCATAAAAAAAGAAATTTCGGTTGATAAAACTTCTTTAACCACTGGCACAAAACTTTTTCACAATCCTCACAGTGGGTGCAATCTCAGCTCATCAGTTCCAGCTGTGAGGGGGCCATTATGGCTCATTTCATGCAATCCATCCTAATCTGGTCGACGACCGCCGTCACTCTCCACCAGGATATACTTCTCGGACTAGTGAAGGTCTGGGACTGCCAGCCAAGATGATGATAAAGTTGATGAGCCAGCAGTGCGCGCGCTCGCCACACCGCAGATTATCATGGCCATCTGCGTCGACGTAACGATGAAAATTAGTTCACGCTGGGAAGTTTTCCAGCCCCCCCAGGGGGGTCGCGGTGGCCTTCGCAATAGTTTTCTTACTGAGAGCATTGATGTGGAACTCTTTATTTCTATTGGCAATAAAACCAACAATCCATCCGATAATTTGCTACAGATTCTTCGCTCGTAAAATATGATATTCCAATGATTATTCTTGTTTGGATCAAGATATTTTGAGATTGACTATTTTCTTAAAGTGGTCCACTTACGCTCCGTCGAAATGCCAATAATAAACACTCGATCAGAAACACTCATAAGTGGGGATTTCCATTCACAACTGCTTGAGATGCTTCGATAGGGTGAAATATAGTAGTATGGGAAAATTGAAAGTTGGGCACAGCAAGCTTCCAAAAATTGGGAACGATTTGATCGAAAAATATTGCTTTTTGTATTTGTATTTTATTCACGATTTATTAACACAGGATTTTTGATTAAATTCGAGATGCAAAAAATAGTTTTCCAGAAGTATTTTCAATTTAGATATTAATAACTTCAGGAACGAAAAAAATTGCTGTGCCAGAAAAACGATTTTTTTATTACACCCTAGTGATCAAAATGTTGACCAGCTTCATTTTTTGTTTCTACTTCTGAAAATCGCATTTCCTGCAAATGACTAGCGACACACACTACACACTCAAAAACTACGACTGGTCTCACGAAAATAGATCAAACTCATAACGTGACCACCGCAATCGACCATAGAGTGCCAACATTCTCTCCTCTAAGGTACCTTCCATGGATGACGTAACGGAATTTTGTCCAATTTTAAAAAGCTTTAATTTTCTCAAAATATTTTATTTTTATATTATTCAAAAGTATGATAAAAACATTTTACTTAGTTTTTTTTTATTAAATTAAACCATTTGAAAAAACACACTTTCTACAAATGATTTCTTTGAAAAAACAAAAAAAAATCAATGGAAATGGAATTGTAATTATAAATTGTTTGTTATTTATGCAAAAGACGTGTCTTACACAAATGACTAGGGTTAGTGAATATTCACAATTTCGCGGACAGCTTAAAATTCGTAAAATTCCACAATTTCCGCGAAATTCATGGATTTTTGGAAATCAATGCACAAAATATCAAATATTAAATCTACAAAGGTTTGAGTGTGAATTGATAAGTTTTCAATTGAAAACGTGATAAAATTCAAATGAAATACAACCATTTAAAAAGAATAGTTAAAACCTGGGTGCAGAATAGTGATTCGCAAAGCGGCCTCAGTTTAGAACTGTCAAAGCGGAACCAATTTACTGTTCGCAAAATGATACCATGAAGTGGGAAGTATTGTAATCGATCTATAATTTATTTGGATTTTATAATTAATTTATATTTGAGAAATTCAAAGGCAACAAATCTTAAGAAGAGGGTTGAAATCAAGATTGGCATTATTCGTTGCTAACATTTCAATAATAATTTTAAAATTTTAGCGACGGATTTTCACAAATTATAAATGGCACCTGCCAAATAATATTGAATAATCTTACTCCAATATTATCGCTGCGCATCAAAGATACGTAATCTCGGAACTTCCATTCGGTTCCTCTTCTGATTCACAAAATTTCAACCACTTCTGACGCAATTTTTCGTCACGTGGAAAACAAAAAAGACACCTTTTGGCCGCCCATCGTTTAGTCTACGAACAAAAAAAGCGCGAAGCACTTAATTTTTCAGCAAAAACGCAACAGATCCAAAATGTTTCAAAACAAGTCACTTCAGCAGCAAAAAATATGTCACTCTTGAGCTTGAACATAGCCTCCTACTTTGTTTATGTTTACAGCTGTGGTGCAGTTGTAGTAGTGTGGAGCAGTAGGGAGCATTCGAAAATCACGTTACGCATTCTGTCTTTTCAGCACCCAGGTTAAAACATTTAGTAAGAAATGAATGCTAGGAATACCTAATTTAAGTAAAAGAATCCAGTGAAAAAACATACTTCATTTTCGGAAAAAAATAAATATTTGATATTTTGATTTTATTTTGTTTTCAGGGACAGACACATTTTTTTTAATTGTATGAAATATTTAGTGAAACAAGAAGTGCTATTAACTGAACACAAATGCATTTTCCTGCATTTGTTGTCACTTTTAACACGATTGTGTTTAAAAATCATTTTGAATATTCGTTATATTTTAATGTACAGTTCTCCTTGTACTTTTTTTTGAAAGCAATTTTTTTGAAAACTATTAATAGTGTATTATGTGCTAGGTAAATTCCGTGTAATAAGAATTCTAGAGTTTTTTTTAATAGGTCCATAAACATAAGAAAGACAATAGCTTATAGGACCTTTAAAAAAAACACTAGAATTTCACTACCATTTCATTCTAAAGGTAGAAATCCAAAAGAAAATTGAAAATTCAAACTCGGATTATTCAAGATTAAATAACTTGGGCCTAAAAATATTATGTTGATTTAAAAAATCAGCCTTTTCCTGGAACTTATTAGTTTTTTTTTTCTAAGTCCCATGAAATCCCCACGATTTTTTAAAATTTGATTTGATGGTCCCAATTAATCCAAGTAAAGTGATTTTTCAAGCTGAAAATTTACAGTTTTTATGGGAACCATCAAATATATAATACTTATAAGTTATTACAGCATTATTCACGTTCCGTTGCTTTGGCTTATGTATAGTGGTTCCCGTGAGAATTGTTTTTTTAGCGTGAAAAATCACTAAGACTACAAATTACGTAAATTTTAAGAAAAGGATGGTATAACATTGCTGCCTTGGATATTCAGAATCAAAAATTCTGAAAATTTCCATCAGATAGAAAAGAAGGAGGAATAAAAGAATAAACTCAGTGATGCCGAAACGTTGGACAAACTGAAGTACACAATTTAATATTTTCGGATTGATACGACGAAACAGAAATACGCTACGTGATAAAAACATCAACATTTGAACTCTCAAAATCTTACTTCTAGTACAATTGTCCGTAGTTAGCAACAGCGAATCGAAAAATGACTAAAAATGGGACATACGAAATCGCTTTAAACTGATGAGAAAAAAGTAGGGGTAATATACCCATTCCCATCACTCTAAGCGGTGGTGTCTGAATGATGCTCGATAATACGAAAATTTCCTGGAAGTACAGCTGCTTTTTGTGAAAATTTCTGTTTAGTTTGACGTTTACGAAACGTTATTCGCATTTCTTTTATAAGCATTTTACAAGAATATTTCCAAAGCCTATTCTAGTCAGGCGAGAATGCACTGGAGTCCACGCAATTTCTATTATCGGCCGAGTTCTATCTTCTTTCAGTGCACTTGTGTGGCGGCCAAGTGAAAGTCTCCTGGCATCACTGGCCCTCATTGACATGTTGTGTTAGTGGTGTTTGTGGTTGGCCTTTGTTCTTGCCTTCGGATTTTGTCAGGCTTCGACGAGAATAGGTAAAACGCCAAGTGACCCAGGGCGTTTGTTTTTTTTATAGCGCTTGCCAATGAATTTCAAGTTTCAGAATTATTGTTCTGAAACTGACGACTGAAACTGTGACTGACGAGAATAGGTATGAATCTCCTTAGGCCAAAATCAACACTTTCATTACGATAATAAGCATGGCAGAGAAATATGTCAAAGCACTATTTTTCGAAAAGGGCTTTATTTAAAATTTATCTTTTTTTTTTAAATACCAAAAACAAGTAGATGTAACTTTTTAAGCTTGGATTTTGAACAAATTTTAAAATATTTAATGATTTATAATTTGAAATAGTTGTATAAGAACGTTACAAAAAAATTACAGCTAACGATTGATACTTACTTACTTATGCGTCCTGCTCCCCAGTGGAGCATAGGGCCGCGTTGAAGGATTTCCACTGTTGACGATTCTCTGCTTTCGCCTTCACTTGGCGCCAGCTTAACGTCCCGTCAACAGCACTGATTTCTTGGTAGAGGCTTCTCCGCCATGAGCCTCTAGGTCTGCCCCGACCGCGTTGTCCTTGAGGGTTCCAGTCCAGCGCTTCTCGGCAGATCTCGTGCGCATCCTTCCGTAGCGTGTGGCCGATCCATCTCCACTTGCGCTCTCGGATCTCAACGTGAATGGGCCTCTGCTGACACCGCCGATGCAACTCCGCATTCGATACCCAGTTTCGGGGCCACCAGGCGCGAAGGATATTGCGTAGGCAGCGGTTCACAAAGACTTGTAGCTTCGACGTGTTCTGGCTCGATACGCACCAGGTCTCACTCCCGTAGAGCAACACCGACTTGACGTTCGAGCTGAAGATCCGTAGTTTTGTGCGCAAGCTGACTTGGTTTGATCGCCACAAGGTGCGCAGACCCGCGAAAGCACCTCTGGCCTTCTTGATCCGCGTGGATATGTCGAGCTTGGTACCACCATCAGGCGCAATCTGGCTACCAAGGTACTGGAAAGTGTCGACCTTCTCAACGTTTTCACCAGCTACCGTGAAGCCTTGAGCGCGTTCCGTGTTCACTGCCATCGACTTGGTCTTGGAGACATTGACTTTCAGACCCGCCGCCGAGGAGCATGCAGCTAGGTCGTCCAGCTTGTTCTGCATGTCGTTTCCTCTCTGCGAGAACAGCACAATGTCATCCGCAAAGTCGAGGTCGTTGAGATGCTCCATCCTAATCGGCTGCCAAAGCAGCCCACGGTTTTGCACACGGTCCAACGCTCCAGCTAACACCTCATCGATGACGATGAGGAACAGTAACGGCGACAGGATGCATCCTTGCCTCACCCCAGCTACCACCCGGATTGGGTCCGACAAGACTCCGTTATGCACAACACGGCAAACGAAAGCCTCGTACTGTGCCTTGATGAGGTTGATGATCCTCTCTGGGACCCCCTTGCGCCCAAGGGCTTCCCACAGGTTTTCGTGGTCGAGACGGTCAAACGCTTTTTCATAATCAACGAAGACCAGATGGAGAGAATCCTGGAATTCGTTGACCTGTTCGAGGATGACACGGAGTGTCACAATGTGATCCACGCATGATCGGCCACTGCGGAACCCTGCTTGCTGCCGTCGAAGAGACTCGTCGATCTTCGATTTGATCCTGCACAAGATCACTTTGCATAGGACCTTCAGAGCTATGCACAGCAGTGTGATGCCACGCCAGTTGTCGCAGTTGGTGAGGTCACCCTTTTTGGGAACCTTCACCAAAATGCCCTGCATCCAGTCGACCGGAAAAGTCGCGGTGTCCCAGATTTTGCTGAAAAGCCGATGCAGCATCCGAGCTGACAAATGAGCGTCAGCTTTGAGCATTTCTGCGGAGATCCGATCTATCCCTGGCGCTTTTCCAGACTTCATACCTTTCACGGCTTCCTCAATCTCCCTCAGCGTAGGTGGACTTGAGTTCACCCGGTTGATCCGCCTAACATTTTGCGGATGGTACTGAGGGCTTGGACGTGGATGCGAGATTTGTAGCAGCTGCTCAAAATGCTCGAACCATCGTTTAAGCTGATCAGCTGGATCGGTAATCAGCTGACCGCTCCTGTCTTTCACCGGAATGCGCGTATTCGTCCTGGCACCACACAAACGTCGCGAAATGTCGTAGAGGAGGCGCATGTCGCCATTGTTAGCAGCTTTCTCTCCCTCGTCGGCAAGGGAATCCGTCCAGGCTCTCTTGTCCCGCCTGCAAGAGCGCTTAACAGCCTTTTCCAGTTCGGCGTACGTTTGGCGGGTACGTGCCTTCGTCGCTCTCGTCCTTGCGCTAACAATGGCAGCCTTAGCCTGCTTCCTCTCCTCTATCTTATCCCAGGTGGCATCCGAAATCCACTCCTTCCTCTGAGTTCGCAGCATTCCCAGAGTATTCTCGCCGGTAACAGCGAAGGCGTCCTTGATGAACTGCCATTCCTCTTCAACAGTGCTGTCCGGAATCTCCAAGGCTCGGGCTTGGAGCTCGCCGACAAAAGCCCTGGCTACTTCGGGATTCGACAGACGTTGCACGTTGAACCTACAACCGACTTTCTCCTCTTGCCGTACGACACGCGCTACCCGTAGTCGTATTTCGCCGACAACGAGGTGGTGGTCGGATGCAATGTCGGCGCTGCGCATATTCCGCACATCAAGCAGGCTTCTTCTCCACTTGCGGCTGATGCAGATGTGGTCAATCTGATTCTCCGTTTTTCCATCACGTGACACCCACGTGACTTTGTGCACTGAGCGATGGGGAAAGAGCGATCCCCCAATCACCATGTCTTGGTTCCCACAGAACTCTGTAAACAGCTCACCGTTCTCGCTCATTTCTCCAAGACCATGGGGCCCCATGATGCGCTCCAGGTCTGTGTTGTCAGAGCCTATCTTCGCGTTGAAGTCGCCTGCGTAGATTCGGATGTCACCCTTCGGGATCTCGTTGACAACTCCGCTCAGTTGACTGTAAAACTCCTCCTTTTCCTGCAAGTCGGCAGCATCCGTCGGCGCGTAAACTTGAACGAAGGTCAGGTTTCTGACCCGCGTCCTGAATCTAGCCACGATTATCCGCTCGTTTATTGGCTTCCACGTAATGAGCGCCGAATGTGCATTTGGGCTCAACAGGAAGCCTACTCCCCGTACCCGGTTGGCACGTTGAGCGTTTTCGCTTCGCAAGCCAGAGTACAGCAGAACCTGCCCGGTAGGCATCTTGTGCTCTGCTGAGTCCGGCCAACGGACTTCGCTCAGACCCAAGATTTCTAGCTTGAGCCGAACTGCCTCCCTCCCTAGCGTTTCCAACTTACCCGCCTGGGCAAGCGTCAGTACATTCCAAGTTCCGATTCGTGTCCGTGTTTTCATGCCAAGGGTTGTTCCATTTCTCCAGTCTGTTTTCCTTCTTGCGGTTTCAGTAGCCCTCATTCCACTTTCGGGCTCCATAAGTGGCTAGCCTAAGGAGCCCTAGCCTCGCGGTGGACTACCACCTACGCTGCAAGGCCAGCTGTAGCCTTGTCGCCGCAGTTACTACGCTTGCTCGCTCTTTTCCGTGCACTTCACTTTTTCTCAAAAACTTCCACATTTTTTCGACGACCAACGCTCGAGAAATATGTGTGTCGCGTCTTCAATGTTCGTCTATGTGACGCACTTCGCGCGCGACCCGATCGGGGCACTCGACTGTGTGGCTTGCTTGTAGCACAAAGGGTGATGACGACGATGACCCTTCTTGCGCCGATGATGCCACCACTTCACTGATCACTTTGTTTACACTCGCGGGGAACCAAAACTTTGTGGCCACTTTTTCGCTTGGTCACAGATTCCCGCGTCAGGACAACACTCGAAAAAGGTTCCCGGTCACGACCTGATTCGGCAGGTACCACACACGGTCGCGATCGAACGGATTTTCGGCGATTTTTATTGCACTAAACGGGACCGCACGAGACTACGATGCAGAGCACCACTACGACTCACTTGACGACTGATACACTGATCCATTTCACTTTAGTAATATTCATAGTAACAAATCAGAATTTCATTCACCATCGTTACCATTCACATTCCACGTTTCCCTCGTTTCCCAATGATTTTTTTTTCTATCTGTAGGAACCAAAAAAAAACATAAAATAAATCGAAAAGGCACTCAGCAGGCCGCGAAAAAACCGCGGCAGACTCTTTGGCGTCATGCCAGATAGAAGCGTCACTACCACCTCCCACTTCCACCCCCTTCCTTTCTCCCCAAACAACCACAACCACCAGACTAAGCCAGCCAGCCAGCTGACAGACCGTGGCCAACTTGGGTCGGTTCGTGTCGACTGACGGACGACGACGTCATCAAATATTCCACGGGGCAAACCACGATTTGAGACGCTTGCTATGTTTAAGTGCAGACCACAGACAGCACACCTACACACACACACACACATTGGCACGCACAAATTGCAAGCGACTTGTGCAACGAAAGGAAATCGTTTGACACCTGTCAACCGCGTGTGCAGACTTGGTTTCCGTCGCGCAGATTTATGTTTATCGCGGCTTTTAAATACTTTTTTTTCTGCGTGTGAATTTCAAATCTGTGCGTGCACGGCGGCGACGCCTGCTTGTGTTTATCTAGTTGTTTATTTTAGCAAATTGTTTTTTGACTGACAGGCGCGCACAATTTGGCTGGCCCGATATTTTGGGCTGTGTTTACACGCGGCGTAATGAGCTCAACCGGTGTATCCGGCGAAACGGGCCAGATGGCTTAGGGAGCAGCAAAGCCATTAAAGTGTGATTTCGTAGAATGACAAGTTTGCACGATTGGCCGACATTTATTTATGAAAAAGACTAATTTGTAATTTGTCTAGACTTTTGCGTTTTTTCACAGTACAGAAATGTACCGAAGAGATGTTCTTCGCGACTTCAAACTTTCTTTCCCCACTTTCTATAAGACCTAAAACCAAAATATTGAAAATCTTGATCTTGAAAACGTGTTTTCTTATCTAGGGGAAATATACCCATTTTAATCACTCTAAGCCGCTCGACCAATTCTCATCACTTTGTCCGTTTTCCGCTATTAAATCAACATTTTCAAATGTATCAACAATGGAGAGTTGCTTGCTCACTTTTATTTGAGCTATTTATTACTTTGGAACAGTCAAAACACTTTATGGAAGCTGTAATTCATGATCAAAGTGCTGATAAACCGATAATAGAAATAGGCTGAAAAAGGGTATAGTTCCCCTATTTCGAATGTTCTAGGTACGCAGCAAAAAAAAAGTTGAATGTTGATTAAGGTTGATAATTTAGTTGATTGAATATTACCTCCTTTTGAGTTATTTTACCTAAAAAAGGTGTAAAAATGTGAACCAGATGAAAATTCACCAGAAACTGAAGAAAATTCACCAATTCCTGATGTAATACTACAATTTTTTTTGACACACAATCTGTCACCATTCCCTGATGAATATTATCATCATTTTTTCTGTGTCAATACACAAAAAAAATCAGCAAAAAAAAGATACACTCTAAAAAATAAATGAAATGAAAAGGCCCAATAAAAAAAATATGTTTTTTTTATTGTTTAGGTTTAGGTTCAAAAACATCCAAAATGCAAAAACTGAAAATTTTGTTCATTGAACCTTTTTTAAAAACATACTCCAGAGGTGACCCCAAAATTAAAATTTTTCTAATGCAGCCTATAATTTTCGTATGGTCCTCAGGATCATTTTCCCATCACTAACTTAAAAAATATGTTTTCGAGAATTTAGGCATGAAGGGGTTAAGGAAGGGGGGTGAACAAAGCATGGGAGTTGATTTTTCGTAGTCTGCTGACCCATTTTGATCATGTAAATGACCCTTTGATCTTATAAGTAAAGTGATTTTATAATTTTTAAAAAGAAGGTTTATCATAAAAAAACATGCAAATATATTTTTTATTTTTTTTTGTTTATATAAAATTAATGATTTATCCATATTTTGGTCCCCATTATACGACAAAAATATTTCGTTCAAAATCTTTCTAATTGAAATCAAATTTCACTTAATTCAAATTCAAATTTGACTTATGCAAAAAACTGTGATAATAGCAAAAATAAAAGTATTTCATGATTCAAAAGTCATAATGTCCCTTTTTAGGAACTGAGCCTCGAACTAACCTTGCACTTAGAAACCACAGAAACCTTCCATCTCGGGATTCGATCTCATGACAGTTGGATAACGAATCTGATTGCCTAAATTTATTGAAATCGGAGGAATAATTGTTGGAAAATAATTTCACAAGGATTTTGCATTACACAGAAAAAAAATCATGGTTATATTACATCTGGGAAGGGGTACATCTTTTATGTCAGACAAAATGTGTAATTTTACCTCTGAAAATGAGTAATTTTACCACTTTTCAGGTGTAATGTCACTTTTTCAGTCTAAATTGTGGTAAAATTACACCATAAAAGAGTTAATTTTCTACCTTCCAAAATTACACCTTCCAAATTTACATTATTTTTTGATGTGTACACAGCAAAAAATCCGATGGTAAAATCGCATGCAAAAGCATGCACATCACCTTCGTCAAAATAAACACTTAATATTACACACTGCATGTACATTTTTTACAAACACAAAAAAATGTTGCAACCGACGAGGTTCAAACCCAGCACCAACAGTAAGGACTGGCGCCTTAGCCCACTCGGCCATCAGACCGATGAAAAGCTGTAAGAATAAACGCATAATTGAGCTTGACATTTCGGTCAAGAAGGTTTCCCATACTGATGGGCTACATATTTCAGGGTGTAAAATCACATAAAATTGCATAAAATAATGCAACATTTATTTTACACCCAGGCCTTTTTCACGCAGCTGTATTACTACTTTTTTAGCTGTGTAGTTATATTTTATTTAATGATAAAATTATGCCGTTTAATATTTTAATTTCGAATTTATGTCACCATTTTCAAAATATTAAAAAAAACTTTAAAATTTTAATTAAAGCATAAGTGTACTCAATTTAATACTAATGTTTTCATACACCTTAAACCATAAAATCTACAAAAGTGTTTGAAAAACTGTCATTTTCTGTTTTCTGTTTTAGAAAGACGAAAATGTTTAAAAATAACTGACATTTTTAAAAACTTTAGCTTAAAATGTATTTTTAAGTCCTTTAAATTAAAATTACGAAATTTCGTTTTTTTCATTTTCTACATTTGGCCTGCATCCACTTTTGAGCTTCAAATTTGGCTCGTCATCAAAAAACTTTGAGCACCCCTGCCTTAAGAAGTCATGACCACGACCATGATGACTACAAGTTTTTTATAGTATTGCTGCCAAAACTGTACGAAGAATTTTATGGACGAAATAATGATGGTCGAAATACAAATGGTCGTAAAAAAAAGGAAATTTCCAAATAAATCCAAATCAATAACTCAACAATTTCCAATTTTATTTAATTATTATATGTAAATAAGTTTAATATCATTACATTACCAGTTTTAAAAGTATGTATATGCAATTTAAAATCTACAAGCCAGAAAAGCATAACTATCACATTTGTTTTTTGTCACTTTTACAGCAATCGGACTAATATCTTTCTTTCGATGAAAAAAAAAAACGATACAAAATAGATATAGTCCGTCTCCATTAAAACTAGCTTCATTGCACAATTCAAAGGAGACGCACAATGCCTAAGTATTGCATAATAACTCAAACTTAATAAGTTTGGCATATAATTAAGTTTCCCAAACAAACAAAAACAATTTCGAGAAATTTAGCGTAACACAGAATATGCATGAAAGTTGAAGAAACGACGGCAGCGAATTTGTCAAGAAAGCCTGCTCTCGACGAAGGACCATCAAAAGTGCGAGACCATCCCATGAAGGAAGCAAAACCGGAAGCTTTTGGGCTGTGTCGTTCCGAAAATAAACATCCTCCCTACGCCATGGAGAGCAAACTGATGATGGGCCCAGGCAGAAAGTTTTCATCTTCACCGAACGACTCCATACTACTAGCAGAGACACTTTTCTGCGCATATCACCATCAACGTGATTATTGCAGAGATAGGAGAGAGAAAAAAAGGGTGGCACGTGTGCCTGATGGGTCTCCCCACGTGGCACAAGGGGATGCGAAAATATCAAGTATGTGGAAATTGCTTCCATCTATACGGGTTATGATGTTGGACGATGATGGACGAGGAGAGTTTTGCTTTAGTTGGAGTTGATTTAAGATGTGGAAATTTTCCGAACTAAATAAGTGAGATACGATTGAGTGCTAGCAAAATTTTCAGTTTATTTTTAAACGCTTTAATTAACTTCACTCAATCATAAACCCATATTTCGCTGTAAAGAGAATGGTTTTCGTAATTTCAAGACCACGCTGAAATAAACAACCTTGGTAGATCGATGACGGACACTGGGTAAACAACCGATTTTTCCCAGAAGAAGAATGGCACCTGCTAATGATTGGCGTTAATGCAGTGCTACGGAAATAACTTGCGGGGGATGGAACTACAAACAATAAATTTACGTTTGTTTTTGCTGACGAGAGACTTCCTACGAAAGCTAATAATACCCCAGCATAATAAGGGAGCTAACGTGTAAATCTGTTTGCGACTCGTAAATTTACTGGACGAAAATAACAGGCATTTTTTATGTTTAACTAGATTGTTCTTTATAACATGCCATTTTGAAGGTCAAATGGCTGACTGAAAAATGATTTGAATTGCGTGAAAATTATCGTTCATGATTTTAACTACTTGAAAAATCTTAAAATTATTTCAAAATACTGGTAGAACTAAAAACAACTGTTTATAATTTAATGTATAAGTAGAAACAAAAATGATGCAAATTAATCTACTTACTACAAAGTTTTGAGTAAAATATACTCATTTGTTCTGACAGAGATTGATTTTGAAAATTTGATCAATGAATAAATTTAACCAAACAACTGTGTAAAACTACAACATCATTCTGATATTAACTTTTTTATTTATTTGAATATATTTATTAGAAATCCAATCAAATTATGCTGCTACAAATTTTATTAAAAAAAAATTTCCATCGGCTCTATAGTCAACAAAAACTAAATTTCAAAATTCAAAAAAGCGAAAGGTATCACAAAATGTGTTCAACACCTTTACGATTATGCTACTATAAAAAGTTGCAAAACATTCATGATTTTATGAATGTATATTTTTTAATTTTTCGTCTGTGATCCCAAAATTCAAAGTTTATTAAAAGAAAAAATATTATGCATAGAATAAATGGTGGTAATATTCGTCAGGAAATGGTGACACATTTTGTGTCAAATAAATAAACATAAATAAATTCACCAGTTCCTGATGCAATATTACATGTAATATTGTATTAGGAACTGGTGAATTTGCATCAGTTTTTCTAGATATTTTTTTAATCAAATTTTTAACCTACTAAAATTTAACTTTTTTCTGTGTTCAGTGCTTTCTACAAAGTTTACAAAAAACTTTACAATTTTTTTTCAATGGAAATTATATTTTTTGCCCAGATTTTTGTAAGGGAACATTTTGAAGGGGAGGGGGACAAAAACTTGAAAAAAGCCAAAAAGAGTTACATGTAACGAAATTACTACTTTTCAAATCAAAAATGCATACTTTATGATAATCTAACTAAATGCTTTTGCATGACTGAAACTGAATTTGGTAAAAAGTATTTAGTTCCCCCTTATTTAATAGTATGTATATGTTCAATCAGCGATTATAGTGATTTGGTTGTTTTTTATAAAGTTGTAAATATACTTTTTTAACGTTTTATTTTATATTTGCATCAGCCCAAATTTCTGACGCTCACCAAAGGAAAAATTCTCTCTCGCGCCCGAAAGATCAGTAAAAGAAGTCTCAAAAAATCATCATCTTGATTATTCAGTGGAATATCAATTTCACTACTACACTCTCAGGTATAACGTCGGAAAATGATATGTCACTTTTCGTAGATGAATAATGTTTGTAAACAAAACGAAATAAAAGAATTTTATTGGTGCTAACATTGAGATTGACAAAAAAAATCTTCGACTGATTCATTTTCGTCGAGAAGTTCGGGAGCTATTTTCTTTTGCGTGTTTCGCCACCTTTCTCTCTCTCTCTCTCTCTCTCTCTCTCTCTCTCTCTCTCTATCTCTCTCTCTTTTTCTTTCTCTCTCTCTCTTTCTCTCTCTCTCTCTCTCTTTCTCTCTCTCTCTCTCTTTCTCTCTCTCTCTCTCGCGGATGGAGAAAGTTCACAAGCAAAAAATAAACTTTGCGATTTTTCCATCCCTGTCAGATACATATTTTCGAATATTTTATATTTTTCTTATGGGTACATACAGTATGTAAAAAAAGTATTTACACCCCTTGGGCACTATGCACAAGTTGTGATAAAACATGTAAACAATTTAAATTTTGACAGAAACCTAGTACTACGTTTTGTTCAGAAACTCATGCCGAACATTTTGCTACAAAAAGCTCATGAAAAGATGATTTCTATAAAAGGTTATATAACAAATACTATTACGAAAATAAAAAAAGGTGCAAAAAAAGTTTGTACACCTTTCGAAAAATTAACACAAATAAAGTTATTTGTTGACAAATCACCATTAATCCAGTCTACGAATTCCAAATAGGCATCCTTGACTGATTAAAAAAATAATTCGGATTGAATATAAAGTTTACTAACTACTTAGTATAAAAGTTTATATAACTCTGTAAATTCTATATAAAACTTATCTAAACTAAATTTTGCAAACTTTTAATTCAACTGAATGTAAAAAAAATATCATAGAATTGCTAAATAAACATTTTGGAGTGGGTATAACACCGTTTTGAGGGTCTTTGTATCGAAAGAAATTAGAGCGTCCAATTTCCCGGGGTTTCAAAATTCCCGGGAAACGGGAAATTTTCAACAAATTTCCCGGGAAATCCCGGGAATTCCCGGGAAATTTGAAACTCAACGAAAATTATTCTGATCCTGTTTCTGATCAATATTTTGCAACACAATTGTATAGAACAGTAACTTTAATGGTCATAAAAAGTGTTAGGATCAATTAATGGCTTGACTGCTTGTGAAAAATCATCCAACTTTGAAAAAATATATAAATATTCTAGTTTTTGATACTGTCTTTAAATCGTATCAATTCGAAAAAAATATAATTAGTATTTTTTTTTGAGAAGTTGTATTTTTTAATCAATGTGTTTGAACAGTGAAAATTTATGCTCCACAACATAAAATTGCTTTTAAATTTGCCTCAGTGACCATAAAATTTAAATGAAAAAAAAAAATCATGCAGAAATAATGTTTATCACGGCAAATAACTTATACCGAAACAAGTTTTTTCAACATGTGAATAAATAGATAATCATTGAATTAAAAACCTAATTTCTAGCGCTTTTTAACTTGAAACACTATTTCATGAAATCACAACTCAATGATTTTAAATATATGAAGCGAGTTTTTGAAATATGGTTGCATTCTTTGGGTTAATTTGATATTATACTAAGTTGTTTTTTTAACGATTTTTCATGGTTTCATTTATAGAATGATTTTAGATTTTTTTTAAATTAAGTATTTTTTATAGTGTAGAAGTGGTTGAAATTAAACGATTTTTTTTTTCATTTCATTTCGTGGCGCGGTGGTTAGCGGCTTTGGCTGCCGATCCCTCATGTGTGCCAAGAGGCCCGGGTTCGATTTCCGCCCACCTCCTCTGGGTGTTCTGTGTTTGTCCCGTTTAGTTAGTAAATTCAGTCTGAAAAGACGGTGTGATGTCTATTTTAAACCCTCTTACGCCCTTGGTAGCTCACGTGGTTCATAAATTTATAACTTCAAACTGTAATTTCTCGAATACTTTTAAACAATTTCGTTTCGCACAACCCTTTTTGAAAAATGTAATTATATCAACTCAATTTTCATCCAATTTGGCCAAGGTAATCAAAATTGTTGAAAAATCTCAAAAATTTAATCTTGGCCGGAAGAGGTAAATATCTTATATTCAAATTATATAACAAAAAAATTCGTCAAAATAGGTTGTCAAAAATAAAATAGTTAATATTCATTTCATAATAGCGTAATTTTTGTTGCCCAACATGTAAGCAAAAAATATTCCTGGTTGTGAATGCTTCAAAAATAAATATTATCTGAATTAAACCTTGACATGAAATTTACAGACAATCTGATTAGTTCAATATGAACAGTAGATTGAAATAAATAAATTAAATCAGGTTTTCTAATTATTATTTTTTGTATAATTTAAAATATTGGTGCCAAAAAGGTGGGAAAATGTATACTTCCGCTTGTATTTCGGGAATTCCCGGGAAATTTATAAAAATCCCGGGAAACGGGAAATATTTTTTAATCTATTCTAGCGATACAAAGACCCTCAAACGGTGTTATACCCACTCCAAAATGTTTATTTAGCAATTCTATGGTAATATATTGACATTTAGTTGAATTAAAAATTTGCAAAATTTAGTTTAGATAAGTTTTATATAGAATTTCCAGAGTTATATAATCTTTTATACTAAGTAGTTAGTAAACTTTATATTCAATCCAAATTTATTTTTTTAATCAGTCAAGGATGCCTATTTGGAGTTGTGAGACTGGATTAATGGTGATTTGTCAACAAATAACATTATTTATGTTAATTTTTCAAAAGGTGTACACACTTTTTTTGCACCTTTTTTGATTTCTGTAATAGTAATCATCTTTTTATGAGCTTTTTATAGCAAAATGTTCGGCATGAGTTTCTGAACAAAACGTAGTACTAGGTTTCTGTCAAACTTTAAATTGTTTACATGTTTCATCACAAAATGTGCATAGTGCCCAAGGGGTGTAAATACTTTTTTTACATACTGTAGGTATCAATTTTGTACTGAAACTTTTATGGACAACCCATCGATGCAAAGTAAGTATAAGTCTGTTAAAAAAATACAAAAAATAAAATTAAAATAAAACTCTGATTTCTGGCAGATTAACTCTACTGATAAATAATTAAAATTTCTATTTCCATAAATAATTAAATATTCCATTTTAATTGTTCGTAAATTATTTTACACCACATGTGAATTTTCAAGCATATTTGAAATTTGAGGTTTTCTTCATCTTTGTAGCTTTTTTTCGTTGATTAATGCGATATGTCTTCAAATATTTAACATTTTTCAACAAATAAAAAAAAATGGAGTATTAAAAATCACGCAATCTTTTATATCTTTATTTATTGGTCGGAGCCAAACAAGAGAATCGTTGAAATTCGAATCATTTAAATACAACTAACACACAAAAAAGTAAAGAAAAAACTCAACGCGCTCACAGATAAACAAAGTCCCTCGTACCCATCCCGTGAAGAAGAAACTCCACAAATCTAGCAGGGAGTAAAAAATATACTAAAAAAAAGGCAAAACAGAGAGAAAAAAGACTCCACCATCAAACGCACGAATGGTGAAAATCGCGGAGGCTGCAACTTTGTTACTAGAGGAGCCTCCCCCACACAAATACACACACAGAGAGAGATGATCAGCTGGGATGAGGGAGCTCTTTTGTGTGTGAGTGAGAGAAAGCTAGTGAGACAATTTTCTCACTCGCTCGCACACTTAGTGGTAGGTAAGAGAAAGATTTTCTTCGGGGAGAATTCAGGAAACTCAGAGAGATTGCCTCGACAGAGAGAGTGAGGGAAAATGTTCAAAGTTAGCACCGTTGCGAGAGGCGAACTTCGGAAGGGGCCATTAAAATTATATTTGATTGGAGGCTGCTTCCGTCGGTGGACCATCGACACTGTGGCAAAAGCTTCGTCGAGTCAAAAAGCGTCACACGCACAGGAAGGTGGTGGCGGCGGCAGAAGTCGTAAAAAATCGCCAAGGCTTCTCTCGTTGGGTCGTGGCCGCCTTTGGAATGCCGGAAATTACCCGCAACACTGAGTTATGGGGAGGCGCGCGTTTTTCCGGACGACAAGAGACGCCCCACTTGTAATGGGAATAGGTCGCGCGGTGGCGGATGATGCGAACTTCCCAAAAGTTGTTTCAACTAGAATGACACTTTGTAAGTCGTTAAAAGTGCGTTTACACCGAAAATGTATGCAAGTTAAGGAACCTAGAACGTCGTTTGGTAAAAGAAGAAGATAAAACGAGAAGTTGATTTAAACTGATTTTGGGTTCATAGTGATGGACGTAAAGAATAGCGGAAGTTTGAGAGAATGTTGCGATGAAATTCAATACATTCTATTTTTTCATCATTAATATAAACAGGCCAAATATGAATATCGGGACATTGCGTGACTGGAGAAAAATATTGGAAACCAAGAAACCCCATCGGGTATCAACAAACAGCATTGGATCTGTTTATTTGTAAAATATAGTTTAGTGAAGCTCCATCAGTACCGTAAAACGGGGTGACTTTGATAGGTTTGAGATTTTTCCGCAAAATGAAGATAATTGTAAAATACGCACGGAATGGTATGGAATCATACTGACCGTGTTAGAGAAGTGTCCAAAGTACTTCAAGAAGAAGTTTTTATAAAATTTTGAAAAGTTTAAAAAGTTAGTTAACTATAATTGAAAAAAATGTTGATAAATAGTATGAGTTCGAATTGGAAAACGGAATGTATTTACGAATTCATTCAACTAGGAGAAGGTAAAATTAGTTTGTAAATAATAAATATTGTATGTTTTTGAAACATAATTTAAAAAAACCACAAAAGACATGGGGGTCGTTAATGTAGTTGGTTTGTTTGATTGTGGAATCTTTTGATTCGTGCTTGGAATTCAGTTTATAATGCAATATGAATCGATAATTTTATAAACAAAACTAATTTAAGGCAGTTGCAAATATTTTTCAAAAAGACATAAACTTCAAAAAATATTTGCAGCGGCCTAAATGAACTTATTCAACTTTTTAGCAATTTTACCTTAAAATATAGATGTATTTAGTTTAAAAGCTTATTAATTAACTTAACTAAATACATATATATTTTTTCTTAACAAATATATAAGCAACTTTAGTGATAATACATATGACGCCAAAATAAAATTTGCCTAGGGTTTTTTCTAGGGTTTTTTCTCAAAATTTAATTTCCGCAAAAGAGCACGCAGCTAGCAAAACTAAACTTAGAAACATGTACCCTGCCTGTAAAGGCTTATGAATTGATCTCAGTTGAAAGGTTCTCCAAATCTCTGAATTGCAAATGTAACATCCTGGAGCAGAACTGTTAAAGTCGCATAAACACCAATTAAATTGTAAAAAAAAATTGAACACTTGAAATAAGATTTTAACAAGAAAAACTATGACTATCAAAGTAACCCCGGAATTTAAATAACAATTTTCAACGTAACTATTTTTTTAAACACTATTAAAAAACTTTTATCTCAAAATAGTGCATGGACCTTGTGTGGCCTATCCCAGTATATGTTTAAAAAAAATAATAATTTTGAGACTATCTTTACCAGTTGGAAAATATTCGAACAATAAATTGAAATCCTATCAACGTCACCCCGGTTTACAGCATGTGAAAAATAGTTTTTTCTGTAAACTCAGTTTTTACTGATAGAATATTTTCAAAATTTGGATTATCATTCAGGCCTTGAAAACACAAAATTTAATATCGGATGGGATATGTAAGTTTATAATCTCCTTATAATATTTTTAAATGTTAAAAATTTAAGTGAAGGATGTACCCGAAAGATGTTTTTTTAGATTCAAAAGATATATTTTCTTTTATTCCTCGTGTTTTGATTTTATATGCTAAACGATGCCGATTCCATAACTTTGTCAAACTTTAACCCGCAAAGATTAAAATTATATAAATGAATGACAGTAAAAAATGCGTGCTAGAAAATGCATCTTCAATAAATCGCTTGTTGTATATATTTTCCTTATTTTAAACAAAGTTTTCCAGAAGCATGCTGAAATCACTTGAATTACGTTACTTACTTGTCCCACGGCCTTTGTCGAGGTCGAGGAGGGACAAATAATATTTAAAAAAAACCTTAAAGTTCAGATTCAAAACTCAAACTAAAAAAAAACAAAAAGTATCACAAACTGCTTTAAAAATTATTACAGGAGTGCCACTGTGAACAAAAGATCAATAAATTTATGAAAGTATTTTCAACGTTTTTCCAATTTATGGTCCAAAATACAAAAAAATTACAAATCTTGAAAGTGCCTATTTTATAAAGTATTTAAAATAGTTTTTATAAAGTATTTAAAATAGTTTTTAACTGATTTTAATAGATTTTTTGTTGAAATTAAAATTTTGAGCAATAATTTCTTTTGCTTCCTGATTTTTTTGTGGAAATTTTGAAGGGGAAAAAAGAAACAAGAACCTGTAAAAATTTGCAATGGCCTCAGTGAAAGTCCAAAATTTTAAGTCCTTGTGGTATTCTTAAGTCCACACATTCACAATTATTGGTGTGAATTTTGTTACGCGGATTTTTTTTGTAAATAATCATAACTGTTAACATTTGTTGAACAAGTAAGATAGAAAACGATCTTGCTTAAATTTTCTATTCATTGATTTGAGTAAAATCCTGAATGAAATAGTATAAACTACTTTAATTCAAATTAATAGGTCCGAACTAGGTATAAGGTCCAAAATAGGGACATATAACCTAGGTAAAACAACAGGAAAACTAAATTAATCGATAAAAAATCAGTTACCCGGGCAGACTGTAATAACAAAATTCATGCAATTTCAATAACAAATATTGTTAAAATAACAACAAATGTTATGGAATCTTCTTGAAAAAATCATTTTTACATAAGGGTTTAATAACAGTTAAAGTTATCATAACAAAAATTGTTATTGGTCTGAAAGCCAAAACAACAGAGGAATAACATTTTTTGTTATGGAAGAATACCGCCAATTGTTATTGGGATGATCGGATTAGTTGTTAGAACAACAAAAAATATTAACAAAGATTTGTTCGAAGAATAACTAAAAATGTTATTAGTCTGTTATTACAATAACAATCAAATAACAAAAAAATCATAACGAAGAATAACAAATCTTGTTATAAATAACATAAAATGTTATTGGCCTAGTATTTTCAAATATCAAAAAATGTTATTCCCAAGTTATTTCCGTCTGCTCGGATATTTAGAAAACAAAAATCGTTATCCTTAAATTTAACTCAATAGCATCCATAGTTGAAAAAAACACTGTTTGAGCAATAGTTTGAAAACTAAGACTGTGGTTGCGATTCACCACAGTTGACGGTAAGATTAAAATAAAATTAATGACAGTTGGGTTTAATTTTCCGAAAATACGAATATCAAATTAGCACCTAAACTAACAAAAAGTTTGAAGGGACCGTACTTAGTATAGACAGATGCAGTCTTCAAAATTACAAGCAACTTTTTGAGTCATGAAATTGAAGTGTTGATAAAAATTTGGGGTAATAGTAGTAGGTTAGTAGTAGGATTAGTAATTTCATTGGATTTCACAAAATCATGATTACATTTGGCAAAACCAATTTTAAACAATCACAACTTTTGTCAAATAGTCACCGCTTAATTTTTTAAAAGAAACAGGCTGTCCATAAATGTTGTGCCAAATACAAAACGAAAACGAAGTTGACTTTATAGCTGTCGGCCACCATTGCTAGTACCAACCACTAGTGTCTTCCTTTTTATCTACAAGGACTTCGCCGCCCTGGGCTCCTAAGTGTATGAAAGTATGGCACGGAGCGACGGCGCCGAATACCCATATTTACACAAAGAATTTTAGAGCGCCAAATACAAAACACACCGGAAACTTTTAATAAGTATCAAGTAAATGGAAGAGCACTTCACATTTTGACCAACCTTTGAACCTTTGAAAATAACAAGTTTTCGAAATTATTATTTTCGGACCTTTTATTTATCATTATCAACCTTGATATATATTGTTGCGGCAAGCTTTGTTACATATGAAAAACATGAAATATTTTTTTTTATCAATTCCAATTTGACCTAAATAAAAAATAACTTCGGAATCAACTCGCTCAGCCCAAGTTTGGATAAGATAACATTTAATTTGGATATCATTTTGAAATTATGTTAGAAATGTTGCTGTTTGAAAAAAAAATTCTTAATTTGCAAGAGTTGTTAAATCTTGCTAAACACCATTACTGCTCCAAAAACCTTCACTTTCATTCATCTCCACACACTCTAATTAAATGGTTATATCATCCTGCGCTTTTGTCTGACCACAGGTTCAAGGTACACACAACCATTTCAGCTCACATCCAATCCAGGAAGAAGAAAAAAGCAGCAGCATCCCCCAGCATCATCACGATAATGTGTTTCCCTCCCATACTGGGGGAGTTCCAAAAAGAAAAACCATGCGGGAAAAACTAGGCTGTTCCGTGCGACCATGCCTTGCCCAACCGAAATTCCCTCGAGAAAACCCCCAAAGGTTCGATTTGGGATTGGGTGGGGTGGGGGGAGAGCAAATCCATAAAGACGAAACGAACGGCAAAAAGAAGAAAAAATAAGGTGAGATGATGATGGGCTGCTGCTGCCCTTTGCTGGGAGTCTGCGAGATAAATCTTACCTGGAGGTAATTTTTCCCGATTTTTCTCGCTCTCACCGAGGTATTTGGTGCGAAAATTTTTCTCTTTTATTTTTGAGTTGCTTCTTTTGGTGTCGCCGTTTCCGAAAAGGTGTGGAAAAGTCGCTATTTCGATGTGTTCTTCTTCTTTTTCTTTCTGCACCTCTTGGGATGCAAAGTTCAAGTGGTTCACGCCAGGGTCGGCGACGGGAATTTTCACACACTTTTCATGAGAATGCTGCGGGCTTCCATTATCTCACTTTGGGACCCAAGCTAAACTTGCTCATTTGAGGTGTGCTTCAATGTTGGGTTTTTTTGTGTGCTTAACTTCACTTTTGAAAGATTCACTCTGAAAATTTTCAAAAACACGTAGAAATAACACTTGAGGGCTCAATTTCATGACCTTTCCTGAGATCGCTTTAATTCAATTTACTTTTTTCAGCAGCACAGAATATGGCCCTACAAATGGGTGTTAGCTGAGCGAAGAAACCGTTTTTTCATCTCTCGTACAGCATCTTTCAGCGATGGAAATCCACTTTTGCACCCATCACTTGATCTTCAATGACCATTATCCCAGTAAATCTTCTCCAATAACTACAGAAAATCTAAATTTTTCCTCTAAAACGGGCCCAACCTTGCACAGGAAAATTTGCACTGCCACACTCACTCACACACACTGGAAGACACTTGAATGATCCAGGACCTCACTCTTCTTCTTCTTCTGCTTGTGCCAGTAATCTCCAACCACAGGCCAACGTTCCGACGTTCCAAGAAACCCAACTGCTTCCGTCCACTGTCTACACCTGACTGAGGCGCGAGCAAAATCGATTCAGAGATGCCTGGGATGCTGCTGCTGCTGACTGCCTTACTGGTGATTGGTTCGGTAAAATCGCTCTCTTACCGAATAACTCTCCCGCTCTCTCTTTGTGTGTTTGTGTTTCGGAAAAGTCAGAGAACATAACAAGTGGGTGAACGTTTTTCATTTGAGGGAAATTGACGCGAGAGAGAAAGAGCGAGAAAGAGAGAAGGTTTTCCGACCATTGTTTTTTATCGGGAACATGTTGTACAAGATAAGGGATTCAGTGGAGAAACGTGTTTGTGTTTGTATGAGAGAAAACGGGAAAATGCTTTGTGTATTTGGGCTTTTCTGGCGGGAGAGAAACTGCGGTTTAGAGGAACACGAACTGTATCGGAATTTCAGCTGTAGTAACAGATATTATTACTTAATGAAAATTATAGGATTGGAATGAGTTTATGTATTTTCATCGAGCATTTAATGATCGTATTTCCGACCCTTTTCGCGGCTTTGTACGGTATAATGACAATAATTATTTACTTTTTTTGTTTTTTTTTTGTAATTGCCAATTTTTTATTCATTGTCTTTTAATTTTTTTGGCTATTTTCCGGGTTTGCCTTTTTAAATGTTCTTTGGCAATTTTTCTTTTCATTTTTTTTAATTGCCTGTTGCAGTTTTTTATGAAATAGTTTGGATGGATGAAACAAGGCAAAACCTTTGGTGGTCCAGCGAGTTGAGATCATATTCTTACTGATCAAAAGCTTGTGAAAATCTTAATCGACAAATGTTAATGTGAAGATAAAGGTCAGCAAAAGATTTTTTACATATTATTGATCAGCAAGAGTTAATAGCCTTACGGAATAAAAAAAATGGAAAGATGTTTTTTACTATAGAAATTTTACCACTTTTGTGGCATTCAAATTTTGTTGTACATATTGGCCTCTTACAAAAAAATTATCACAAAGTTCTTTGTAGAAAGTTTTGTTTCATCTTCCTAATTAAGAATTATTACGATTCAAAATATGCTATCGGTAGAAATATGTGTTTTGCGTGGAGGTGCATGGTAGCTCAAGTAAATTATAATTGTTTGTGAATAAAGCCATTTTTAAATTTATTTTTATAAGGTCCTTTTCGGTGCAGAGACCTACTAAGGACCGAGTTTGATAAAAAAGCCTTATTAAAATATAATTATAATAATAACATATTATGTTGTTTTGCAAAATGTATTGCAATAAACTGAAAAAAATATATTTAAACTTTTTTTTTTCTTATTATTTTGTTATTTCATATTTACTAAGTACCTTTTTGCCTTCCTCAGTTCAATGAGGAAAGGCTATAAAATCACTCGGAAAATGAACTTCTATATTCGACCTCGTAGACCCACCTTCAAGTATACTTATCGACTCAGAATCAAATTCTGAACAAATGTCTGTGCGTGTGTATGTCTGTAAGTCCGTGCACCGAAAAATATGTACACGATTATCTCCGGACTGGCTGAACCGATTTAGACCGTTTTGGTCTCATTCGATCCGTCTTGGAGTCCCACAAGACTCTAGTTACTATTATGATGTTTAGAAAAGTACTTCAAAAGTTATGCTAAAAAAACGATTTTAGCTAAACTTCGGAAGATTGTAAAAAGGGTGGTTTTTGTAAGAAAACCCGTCATGCTATATATTGTTAGAAAGGTATCTGAAAGACCTTTCCAACGCGTTTAAAAGATTGAAGATCTGACAAACCCATCAACAGTTATGATCACTTAAGTGTTAATTATACAATTTTTTGAAGCCGGATCTCAAATATTTTGATCAAAAAGTTGTCCGAAAAAAAAAGTTGTCTATCATGCGACCCATCGTTGGAAAGGTAATCCAAAGGCATTTCCAACAAGCCCAAAAGATTGAAGATCTGACAACCCCATCAAAAGTTATAAGTACTTTAGTGTTTTAATACACTTTTTTTGTGGCCGGATCTCAGTTATTTTGATAAAAATAAGATTTATTTATACACTTTTTTGACACTGTGTAGTGTATTAACTTCAAGAATGCGAGGAAGGCACCAACCACTTAAAGGTGGATTAAGTCACGTTTTTCTTACAATTTAACAATATTGCATGAAGGAAAAGCTATGAAATGAATGTCATGTGATTTTTATTTATTTATTTCACTAAACCTAAAACCGAGGACCGAAAAAGCAATTTTGCATCCAAAAATGGTATGTGCATATTCGATAATCTGTAGCATGGGAAGATATAATTGTTTGAATTTTAGGTATCGTTTAGGGACTATCCATAAACCACGTGGACACTTTTATGGGAATCTCAACCCCCCCCCCCCCCTTCGTGGACAATTGACCATACAAAAAAAATCTTTTTTGTATGGAGCGTGGACAATCGCTTACCCCCCCCCCCCCCCTAAAGTGTCCACGTGGTTTATGGATGGTCCCTTAGAACTTTTCCGAAAAATAGTTACAATCTAAAAAAATATTAATTTGTTCTATAAATTTTTATTATTCGAAAATTAATCTGCATTTTTAAACCTTAATTTTTATTATTTGTTTGCCACCGAGTTATGAAATTTTGAAAAAAAAAAACGAATTTCAAGCAAAACATTAATTTTGCATGATTTTTTGATTTAAAACTGAATTTGCAGTCTAAAAGTACTGTACAAATTTATTTAGAAAAGTGATCAATTTTTAAGTTATGACAAATTTTTCTTCAATTTCGAGAAAAAGCCATCAATTTATATTCTTGCAAGAGCTGCGAAAATTTCTGAGGAAATATTGTAATAAAATTAAATCGTCTAAGAAATATTGAAGTATGGTATTTTTGTTCCTGAGTTATAGAGTTTTACATCTAAAATAGGCCTAATTTGTATTTTCAAAAAAATGATATTTCGAAATATCAAGGGGGAGGAAACTTCAAAAATATTAAGAACATTTTGGTAGAATAACGAAGTTTTAATATACTTTTTAATATATTAACGAAATGTCAACCATGAGTTCTCACCAACACTTGAAGCACCTTGATTTTGACAGTGCAAGCGGATTGTTGTTGTTTTCATTTATCAGCTGATTGAAATAGGTTTATATTTCTTCTCACGGAACTTGTCCGGATCTTTTAGGAATCCGTTGATCAGTCATCGCAAAGAGAAAGTGCACGAGGACATGGCCACAGCAGCAACCGCTTTCAGTAAACTGAGCATCCTGGAACTCCCGCCAAACCGACGTCTGCGAGATTTACCGTAATTGAAGGGGGAGGAAGGTGGCCAGGAAGCATCAGGAATTCGTGGCGAAGAGCAGAGAGACAAACCGGCCATGAAGAGAACGAATTGGCCATGGTAGACGGCTTCAGGCCAGCTCGAGGTTCAAAGCCGATTCTTTATTTTCAAGCACAATTGAATAATAAAACAATTTTATAATCAAAGACCGTTCGAGGGGCGGGTTGGGAGATGTTTCGTCTAGGCTAGATTTTCTGCTGCGATATTTGTGGACCTGATTTGGACCTCAACCTTGACCTCAACACATTATCGTGCTCGTTTGCCTTAGATGTCAGGGCACGTTGACTGGCTTCAACATCCATCTCCAAATTGACCGTGTCTGGTGTAACATCTTCGGTAGGGACTCTTGACACATCAGCTTGCCACGTTTGTTTGGCTAGAGCTAGCCGCTGTGCCCGACCAGGCTCGATTGTCGGAATTTCCACCGTCAGACAGGCACTTGCAGTGGCATGACAACACTTCAGAAAATGTCACCCTCCTTCTCCTCCTACTACTGTTGCGCTCATGAGGCTGTTCCTTTGGCACTGGAATTATAGCCGTTCGAGGAACGGCTGGCAGAAATTCCGTCATGCCGTTCTGGACAGAACCAGCTACAACGGAATCCATCTTCCGGCAATCGCATGTACTCCGGAGATGGCAAAGTTAAAGCTTCCAGTTGGCGAGTTTGAACGATATGCGAGTATTTCCTGTTAGATACTTGGAACAGAGCTTAAAGTTGGCCACATCCCGTTCTCGGCGTGAAGAGCCTGGGTGGGAATCGGATGGGAACCTGGCTTGTGAGACCAGCAAGCGGCAACGGTCGACCGACGACGGTCGACGGTAAACAAAAACAACAATAAAAATCTGACTTTTCTATACATCAGTTATGACATTTCTATTAAAGGTGTATATATTCAGGGTGGGAAAGTATTAATATAATAGCGAAAGTTAGTATACTTATTAATATAATAGGTAAAGTTCAAAGGAGTTTCCTGCCCCTTGATATTTCGTTAAACTTTCTAATCTCATTGAAAACAAAATAAACAAAAAAATAAGTAAATATCAACACTGACATGTTAAACAGGCCAAAAATCCATGATTATGCTTTTTTAAAATGTTAGTGTTTACTGTAAATGTTTTACAAGATTACTCTTAATTTTTTAAGGATTCTGTTGTGTATCTCTGAATTGAAATCGAGTATTATCGATCTATCGTGCAACTATAATTCACTCTCACGGCAATATTTAAACACCCTTTTTTGTTATGACCAGCGGGAGGGAATGTCATCTAAATAAAAAGGTAAGCATTAAATAAAAACAAAATCTAAAATCTATGAAACTTTATTGAATTGAACTTCATTGATTCAAAAATAAACCTTATATTACATTCGAATGCAGATTAATTGCTGAAAGTTTCAAATCGATAATGGCATTGAAATGCGTTTCATTTCAATTTCGATGAGTTTTCATGAATAACCATCAATAACTTAATTCGAGTTCTCTAACGAAAATCAAAAATGATACTTTCCTTTCCCTTGGGTTACAGATTTGATAACCTCCTCGTAATATCTGCTAATTTATCCTAGGGGCGATTCATTTCCTAGTCGCGAGAAAGTCCCCAAGTATAAGCGCAAAAGTCACACGCGGAAAAATGATCGCATAAAATTGTATAATCAATCTCAATTATTTTTTATGACCTTTTCCTTGTTCGCACCACCCCTAGAGAAAGCTCTGCTTATCCTTGCTTGCAGCTGTATGTTGTACGACTCGAACCCGAAACCTACAACTCTCACACCATAGAAGACGAGAGGTGAGCCGAGAGAAACGCAGCATCCAAGTCGTCGTCGTCATCGGATCTACTGTGTTTTCTTCCTCTTTCTCCTGTCTAGTTGTCGTCGTCACAAGACGACGTCTTGTAACAAGATGAACTGGAACATTGTGTCTGTGTGTGTTTGGGACTGGTTCACCCTCCTTGTTATTACTTTGTTCCTGTCAGCGGAGAGTGGCCGGTTTGCTGGTCATCGTGTTCCTTTTCTGGTGTAGAACTGTCCTACGATGGAACCGGAAGTGATTTATCCTCTTATCCACCGGTACTTATTTCTGGATCTTACAAAGGATAAATGTTGACCGGATACAACTGAATCGTGCAAACTGTATAAAGCTTGGTTTTTTAAACTTTAAATTCAATTTAGTTTTTGGTTTCTTTTAGTTGGAAGTTGTTTCCAAATTCCGTATGAGGAATGGCATAGTTCTTGATTCTCACTGGAATTCCAAATCAAAATCGTGTTATTATACCCCCCAAAACATGAACAGGGCATGAAACAATTCCAGCACTAGAATGAAAATTCCACAGCTTTTCTATTCCGGATGCTAACGAGTAATTACGAATTCCTCACACACAAACACCCTGCTGTCATATCAGACTTATCACGGCTGCTGCATATTTATGATTGCCAGGGCGGGATGTGCTCCTCTTGCAGCCCTAAAATGTTCAGCAGGGGGTGGTAATATGTTGTTTATCATGAAGAACCGCCTCCCATCACATCCACGCCGCAAAAGACCCCCGTCCCACCCAGTCTCCTTTGTTCTCTGGCGTAAACAAGGACGACGACGACGACGAGTACGCGTAATGCATAATCCCCACCCAGCCTGCTGCTGCTGGTTCTGTTGTGGCGCGCGGCTCTTATTATGCTTCATGACATGACATTCTGAGCCATGTTCGCCACATCACAGCAAACCGTGCAAACATCCTTCATCCATCATCAAAGTTGACCGCGCGCTCGCGGATCCCACCGTTGATGGCTACTAGGATACAGTCACGGGATTTTGGGTGGTGTTGAATTTCCGGCTGTCGACTGACGTGGATTGCTGCGATGAAGGGCCATCACTTGGCAGCGAGCTTTGGCCGGTGGAAAGTGATCTCCGCCCGCTGTCGGCGTCCTGACAGGTTGGGTCACCGTGAAAACTCCGTGTCAGCAGGTAAACACCAGGTGATGTGTTTACCTTATGGCAGGACATGGCAAGACCACTTTGGTTGATACTTGGAAAACGTATAAATTTGATATTGAAAAATATTGAGTTTAATTTTCCAAAAAATAAATATTCAATTAGAAACTGAAAGTATCACATCACTTTAAAAACACCCCCTAACCTCAAACTGGCAGAGCAATAAAGCATACAGCATCTGTTACCACCCCAGCCTACTAAGTTGGTCGTTAGAAGCCATTCAGCATTCTTCCACATACGCAACAAGATATCCTATTCCATCCTTTAGAGGATCGAAAACCCGAACAAGCAGCCTAGGAGCGTGACAATTGGGAGTTAATTTCTTTTTGAGCTCTTTCAAATTTGCAACACATTTGGACAGCCTCCTTGTCCGTGCTGTTTGTGGTTGTGTGAGGTTATTCACAGTTTTTTATTTATTTTTACAATCATGTTTTTCACTAACAATCAGGGTCTTTTGCACACCTACTGCAAATAATAATATTTCACATTTGTCTTTTGTTTTTTGCTTAGGTACAATCTAGGGGACAAACAACAAATATTAAGTACAATCAGTTAGAAATTTGTTCTACTTTTTAGCTTTTTCATTCAATTTAACAACTATTTTTATATTTTTGTTTCTTTTTTTTTGCATTAGCTATCACGTATTGTTTAGTACTTTGTTGCGTGTTGTCATTTTCTGTGATGGTAAGTAACATAAAAATATCGGCTACCAAAAATGCACTGGAATGGTGGCTACCACACTACTTGCTGTCTAATTATCTTATTTCTGTAAGAAGGGGAGAAAGTGCACCAACACCATTTGTAAAATAAATAACTTACGGGGTCTTAAATAATTAACCATAATTTCAAAAACAAAAAACGACACCTTCAGAACAATTGCTAACAAACGGTGAAAGAAATTTATTTTTAAAGAATTACTTATGCGCTTATCACTGAACGGACAAATAAGAGATAAATGTTATGAGGGCATATCGAAGTTAATATTGTTCAATAAATCGGCCGAAGAAAAAAAAATCATAACTACAAATGTATAACCACAAAAAAAAAAACGAAGTTGACTTTATAGCTGTCGGCCACCATTGCTAGTACCAACCACTAGTGTCTTCCTTTTTATCTACAAGGACTTCGCCGCCCTGGGCTCCTAAGTGTATGAAAGTATGGCACGGAGCGACGGCACCGAATACCCATAATTACACAAAGAATTTTAGAGCGCCCGCCGCGGTATTCGAACCGGCGACCTCTGGATTGTAAGTCCAGTGCGCGGTCCGATTGATCCACACGGGCGGGACTACCCGGAAAATGATAAAATCTTCACTTTTCTGAAAATTTCCGTAATAATCCGGTTTTTTTGCTCACTATTTTTTGACAGCTGAAAAATCCGCCTTACCTAATCTAATCTGCAAATTAGCGAGAATTTGAATTAGCAAACCAGCAAAAATCGAATTACCGAATCATCTCTTTAGTTTTGAAATGTAGTATTTCCACAAGTTAAATGGCAAACAAAAATGCATAAATAAATTCCTTGGAAAATCAGGGTTATAGCACAAGTTGATAATGAAAAAAAAAAAACTTTTGAAAAACTATCACAAAAGTGATCCAAGATTGTGGGTGTTCACTTGTTCAAATTATAAGATATAACTGTAGATTATTAATTTTCCTGCATAGAATGTGTTTTTCATTTTAACATTAACAAATAATTTTAGGAAATTTCAAAACAGCCAATGATAAAGTACTTTCCTTTTATTGCGTTTTTTGTTAAACCCTTTTTCATTTTTCAGTTAAGTTGGGTAATTCTCCGCCAACTCACACAGCAGTTGCCCCGACCCCTCTTCGATTTGCGTGAAACTTTGTCCTAAGGGGTAACTTTTGTCCCTGATCACGAATCCGAGGTCCGTTTTTAGATATCTCGTGACGGAGGGGCGGTACGACCCCTTCCATTTTTGAACATGTGAAAAAAAGAGGTGTTTATCAATAATTTGCAGCCTGTAACGGTGATGAGATAGAAATTTGGTGTCAAAGGGACTTTTATGTAAAATTAGACGCCCGATTTGATGGCGTACTCAGAATTCCGAAAAAACGTATTTTTCATCGAAAAAAACACTAAAAAAGTTTTAAAAATTCTCCCATTTTCCGTTACTCGACTGTAAAAAATTTTGGAACATGTCATTTTATGGGAAATTTAATGTACTTTTCGAATCTATATTGACCCAGATGGGTCATTTTTTCATTTAGAACAAAATTTTTCATTTTAACTTTTCGTGTTTTTTCTAACTTTGCAGGGTTATTTTTTAGAGTGTAACAATGTTCTACAAAGTTGTAGAGCAGACAATTACAAAAATTTTGATATATAGACATAAGGGGTTTGCTTATAAACATCACGAGTTATCGCGATTTTACGAAACAAAAGTTTTGAAAAAGTTGGTCGTCATCGATCATGGCCGTTCATGGTCACCCGCGACAGGCACGGACGACGAAACAAAGAGAAACGCAAAAAGAAACATTTTCAAAACTTTTTTTCGTAAAAGCGCGATAACTCGTGATGTTTATAAGCAAACCCCTTATGTCTATATATCAAAATTTTTGTAATTGTCTGCTCTACAACTTTGTAGAACATTGTTACACTCTAAAAAACAACCCTGCAAAGTTAGAAAAATACGAAATTTTAAAATGAAAAATTTTGTTCTAAATGAAAAAATGACCCTTCTGGGTCAATATAGATTCGAAAAGTACATTAAATTTCCCATAAAATGACATGTTCCATAATTTTTTACAGTCGAGTAACGGAAAATGGGAGAATTTTTAAAACTTTTTTAGTGTTTTTTTCGATGAAAAATACGTTTTTTCGGAATTCTGAGTACGCCATCAAATCGGGCGTCTAATTTTACATAAAAGTTCCTTTGACACAAAATTTCTATCTCATCACCGTTTCAGGCTGCAAATTATTGAAAAACACCTCTTTCTTGGCATGTTCAAAAATGGAAGGGGTCGTACCGCCCCTCCGTCACGAGATATCAAAAAACGGACCTCGGATTCATGATCAGGGACAAAAGTTACCCCTTAGGACAAAGTTTCACGCAAATCGAAGAGGGGTCAGGGCAACTTTTCCCGATTTCGTGTGAGTTGGTAGAGAATTACCCAATTGAAAACAATTATGATATTTTACACTGATGTAAAAATGGTGTAATGTTGAAAATAATAAATTTCTTTGATGCAACAAGAGATATACTTTTTTCCAAATTTCGACAATTTTTTATTAAAAGAGATCGGTTTGGAATATTTTTTTGTTGAATATTTTTAAATTTCAAAAAGATAAATTGCAAACAGACATTGACTCGACGTAAATAAAAGCGCAAATTTTCCGTAAAAGTTAAAAAAATGATTAAAAAAACGCTTTTTAGGAATTTTACAGATTTGAACAACTTTGGTTGCGAGTTGCGTGGTTTGGTTGTACACTCACTACACGGATAGAAATCTTGTAAGCAAATCCGGTAACTCTGTGTTGTTGAATTCGACAAAATGGAAATGTTTCCAAAATCGTCAACAATTTTTTTCAATTTTGCTGCAAATGTTGATAAAATCGAGAAAAATGTTGACGATTTTGGAAACATTTCCATGTTGTCGAATTCAACAACACAATGTTACCGGATTTGCTAACAGGATTTCTTTCCGTGTATAGAAAGCTGAGCGGATAACTAAAACCAAAATATTAGATTAAGTGAAAGAATAGTGCCTCATTGCGAGTGAGCCAGAACGAAATTGTGTTTATTTGTTCATTGAAACAATTGAAGCCACTCAATATCGGCAAATTACCATTTCTCATCCAACGAACTGTAGTGAACAAAATGGTACAGATACAGATTTGATATGTCAAAGGTCTTGAGTTCGATTCTCAATAACGGCATTATTTTTCAAGGGAGATATTTTTTTTAATGAGTCTTAAAGAAAAATCTTCTCGGCCATTTCAGGATTCACATCTCTGTACGTTCAAATTACATTTTTACTACCAGCTCTTATCCTCCCGGATGGCGTTGCTCTGATAAGGGTGTTAATGTTTAGCACGATTTTTTTTTACTATTCAGCAATTCCCCACGAAAACAGCATGGAAAAAAACAAAAGTGCTCGGATCGGGCTCAAAATTTTTCTGGGGGTTCCCTGGCCGAAATAATTAGACCCGTATTTTTTTGTTTGGCCATTAGGGTGACCTACGCCGTCTTAGGGTGGTCTGAAAAATGGCCATTTTCGTCGATTTTCGCAAAAACCACTTTTTTCAAAAAAAAAACATAACTCCTCGCCATTTCAACCGATTTCAATTGTCTTATACGCAAATGAAAGGTGATAAGTTGGCCTTTCAAAGAAAAATAATAAGAAGTTTCAAAAATCTAGCCTAACATATGAAAAGGTCGAATGAAACTTTAAAATGCCGTTTTGACGGTGTCTGGACCAAAGAGCCTATGTCTGGAAATATTTTTATCGGAATCCCCGAACATTTTTACATAACATACTAAAAAATGGGAGGAGTTCATTAACAGGATTCCGAGAAATGATTTTTTGAAAATAAAATCCGTGTTTTTTGACGCGCCGCGCGCAAAAACCGGAGAATGACGAAATTGGCAAAAAAATCAACTTTTTTCACTAAAACTGCGATAACTTCAAAATTTCAGCGATGACCTATACATGTCTAGACACCAAAAGTTGCGTCTTTTAATTACGAAAATTGGTACCCAGACATCTATAGGTCATCGCTGAAATTTTAAAGTTATCGCAGTTTTAGTGAAAAAAGTGGTTTTTTTTGCCGATTTCGTCATTTTCCGGTTTTTGCGCGCGGCGCGTCGAAAAACACGGATTTTATTTTTAAAAAATCATATCTCGGAATCCTGTTAATGAACTCCTCCCATTTTTTAGTATGTTATGTAAAAATGTTCGGGGATTCCGATAAACATATTTCCAGACATAGGCTCTTTGGTCCAGACACCTTCAAAACGGCATTTTAAAGTTTCATGCGCCCTTTTCATATGTTAGGCTAGATTTTTGAAACTTCTTGCTATTTTTCTTTGAAAGGCCAACTTAAAAACGTTCATTTGAGTATAAGACAATTGAAATCGGTTAAAATGGCGAGGAGTTATGATTTTTCGAAAAAAGAGGTTTTTGCGAAAATCGACGAAAATGACCATTTTTCAGACCACCCTAAGACGGCGTAGGTCACCCTAATGGCCAAACAAAAAAATACGGGTCTAATTATTTCGGCCAGGGAACCCCCAGAAAAATGTTGAGCCCGATCCGAGCACTTTTGTTTTTTTCCATGCTGTTTTCGTGGGGAATTGCTGTATTATTCAAAGCAAGTGTTTAATTTAGATTCTCACTTCTATTTGTTATATTATCATTTACAGATTTTAGAAAATATGAGACGGTAAATGACCAAAACAAGAATTTAGAAAACAAAATTACTTCACTTTGATTCTTAAGCTAGAAATTAAAGTTCAAAAGTTAGAAAACTTTCAACTTTTAGCAACTTGAATCGTACAAGAAAAAAACACTCATCTTTCAGCAACATGTTCCATTCCTCGCAAACAAATTTCCTTCACACCATTGTTTCAATCGTCCTACAAAAGCAACAAAAGAGAGAAAACTTGTTCACTTAACCCCTAAAGATACACCGAAAAACTATAAAGCCACTCTGTTCAAACTTATGCGCTATTAATTTCGGTTCGGCAAAACAAACAAGAACTTGGACCACACTCACTGGGGCAGAGGCTGGGCAAACATACTCGCACTTGGTCAAAAAGAAAGAGTGAGAGTTGAAGATCCGAAGCAAGCAAGTGACCGGAAACCGAGCCTGGGGCCGCTTAGGCGAATTTGGAATAGGCAAAGTTTTTTTTTCGGGCCTGTCTGCCACGGTTTGACGGAGAAAACTCCGAAATGGAAAAGTGTAGGAAAATGAAGAAGAAAAAAAAACGTTTTCAATATATAGATAGATAGAGAAAGAGGGAGGGTGCAAAAAGAGAGAGAGTAAGAAGGAAGGCAAATAGGATGCCATTTCCGGGACGGAGGGTTGTCATCATTTTACTGTGGCCTGTCCGGTTGTGGCTGCTGCTGCTGCTGCTGTTGCTGTTGCTGCTGTTGGTTCTGTCGTCGACAGGCGTTATTTTTCGACAGGTCCGAGTCGGCGTTCTTCAGCTCCATCGCCAGCTTGTAGCCCAGCTCCGGTCGGCGGTCCCGGCCCTCCACCATAGCCTTGACCTGGAGCGTGGAGTGAACGAGAGAAGCAACGAGAAAAAACAGATGAAAATTAAATAAATTGAACGGAGCAGCAGCGCCGCAACTTCATGCATGCAATCAACGGATCTTTTTCGAGTGCAACGGAAAATTCTGTCGGCAAACATTCTCGCTCCAAATTTTATCTGGTGGGTTGATAAGGTAACGCCGGTTCAGGAAGAACCGGATGTTTATTAAAATTGCCAATTTTGTTAAAAGCATTTTCGTTTCGTAAGAGGTGAGTACGAGCAGATCTGTAGTTATTGATTGCAGCACTTCCGGAAGGTACTAAATTTAAATGGTGGTTTAAATTATTTCACTCGAATTTTTTTTTTCGATGCTCAACTGCAATTTGAAATTGGGCAATGCGCTAAAATGCCTAAAAACTGTAGCGAAGAGGAGCAGATATAAATTGAAAATTGTGGTTCCAAATACTTTGCACCCACAGTAGACCGATATGAGAATAATTCTCATAAATTTCATAAGAAGAATTTTGCTCACATGCGATATGTCAATGTTTTTGGGTTTGACTCTCATTACGCTGCTCTGCTGTGGGAGAAAATATCAAAATATTGTGCAAAAAATGTGACTAAAACAGCGGTTCCGATTCGCCTCGCATGACGATATAAAATTTTCCAACATCAATTAATTTTTAGAGCCGGTGTAAAAAACTGTTTTTCCTAAATACCGTAAATCGGGACAAGCGAGGCGAATTGTACATCTTTTTAAGAGATTTTTATTCTATGAATTTCCCGGAAATTCCCGATATTCAAGCGGAAGTATATTAATATTTGTTTCTGAAGCATTCACAACTGGGAACAGGTCATTCTTATTTGTTGAGTAACAAAAATTGGTACATTATGGAATTAAAATAAACTATTTTTTATTTGGTAGCCTTTATTAACGAAACCTTTATTAACCCTGTACTGCTCAAATTTTTTTTCGAGAGAATATTTATTTTTCCCGTGTTCAGGAGTTAATTTTGAGCTACTTTTGTTCTACGAAAAACTTTACTTCTCTTGTTTTATGTTTTTCTTGTTTCATTTTTAGTATTTTAATTTGCATTTATCTTGTTAAGTTTATGTTTGTTTTTGGTAGCATTTGGCCTACTCTACCACCTAATATAATTACATTTCGCCTATCTAATATTTTCACGTTTTTACAGTCACTTTTTAAATTTTTTACATGTTTGTCACATTTTCTGCTATAGAATTGCACCATCATTATTTAAATTGCAAAAAAATGCGTAGAGGCATACTCTGGGAAACTACAAAAATTACTGCATACTTCTTTTTACTGAAAATATAGGAAATGTTAGTAAAAAACACAGCCAAAGTTGACCCCTTAAAAAAATGACATTTTAAAAACATTGGCAAAGTCACATAAAACAAGTTAAACTTCCAACCCTAAAATTTTAAGAGTTCTTCTTTCCAATGCTTTTGAAAGATCAAAAATCGGTTGGAAAATTGTTTTTTGGCGATTTTTTTAGATCGAAGCCCGTCTAAAGGCGGGGTTAGGTTGTAGAGGGTTAATTAAAATTTTGTAATTATCCCCTTCCGGCCAAGATCCTATTTTTTTTTTTAGTTTTTTTGAGTCACGGTAATTGGATGAAATTGAATTGATATCATTACATTTTTCAAGGAGGGTTGTGCAAGAAGAATTTGATTATTAATTGTATTCGAGAATTAAAAGTTCGAAGCACTGGAGCTACCAAAAGCATAAGAGGGTTGAATATTAATATTAAAACATGTTTCATTTAATTTAAACCAATATTTGCACTGGGACCATCCACAAACCACGTGGACACTTTTTTGGAAATCTCGACCCCCCCCCCCCCCCTCCTCGTGGACAATTGTCCATACAAAAAAAATGTATGGAGCGTGGACAATCGCTTCAAATAATTGAAACTTTGAGTTGAGATTTCATGAAAATGTGTTTGAAGTAATAAAGCACGAAAAGTTATATTTTTAAGGTAAATTCAATGATTATCTATTTATTCATAAGCTGAAACCAGTTGTTCTGGGAACAGCAATTTGCCATGAAAAACATAATTTCCGCATGATTTTTTATTTTATTTCAACTTTATCTGTCAATGTTATTCTTTAAAATATTCTCTCAAATTGGTCACAGAGACAAAATAAAAAAGTTGTTTTATGGTTATTGGGCATGGATTTTACTCACTTCCAAACACTTATTGATTTAAAAAATAATCTGGGTAATCTCAATAAAATTTACTAATTTTAATTTTTTGATTTAATACGATTCGGAAGACAGCATACAAAATAAGGAAATTTAAATATTTTCTTAAAGTTGTATGATCTTTACAAGCAGCCTAGCTATTCATTGATCCTCACATTTATGATCATTTAAGTTGCTGTTCTATACAATTTTGTTACATATTAATAAGAAACAGGATCAGAATAATTTTTGATAATTTTCAAATTTCCCGGGAATTCCCGGGATTTCACGGAAAGTTTGTTGAAAATTTCCCGTTTCCCGGGAATTGTGTAAGTCCCATACAAACCTTCGGATAATCGAGTCTCAAAAAAACTTAAGGTTAAAAGTACCGCAAACCGGGGTGACATTGATAGGTTGCTGTTGAAAATATGAATTAGATACAATCGGAATTGCATGGAACCATAATGAACTTGTTAAAAAAATGTTTTAAGAACTTCAAAAAGAGTTTTGAACAAATTAAAAAAAATTGAAATTAGCTAACTATAGTTATGAAAACCTTAAAAAAATAAAAATCAAATGCTGCTCTTGTTCTAAAAGATGCAGAACCCACTTATTTGTTTGAGTATTATTGAGAATTCCCACGTGGTTTATGCATGGCCCCTAAAAATAAAAAAATAAAACTGTTAAAATTAAGATTATAACAAAAAGTTTGGAAGAATTCGAGTTTGCAACATTTTTTTTATATAAAAGCACCTAAATATATTCACCTCAAAGTGCATAAGTGTAGAAAAAAGTGACTTTTTACTTTAAAATCGTTGAAGATTGCACTTTTCATGAACTATTCAATTTGGACCTTTTGAAAAGTATGACAAAAACTAGAATTTTTTAAAAATATTTCCATTGAAAAGATCACAATGTTTCATTATTCATTGTACATTTAAGGTTTTATAGGCCCTTTAAAAATATATAATTTAATACAAAAATGACGAAAGAGACTCGTTAATAAGAAAAGCCTCGAAATTTTACTAAAACTGGAAGTTTTCTCATAAAATCCATCGTTATGGTTTAGCACTAACTCTACTCTTCAATTTAATACTAATCTCGAAGAGAATTGACAGTTAAAACAATCTAAATTCACTTGATATTTGAAGCGGTTCTGACAGACACTTCTACGCGTTACCACAGACTTAACAGATCTCCCCTCAAGATACCAACTATTAAATATTCATGTTTAATGGACAACTGCTTGCATTATAAAATAGCAACAAGTTGCAAAAAGAGGATTTTTTTCAGCACAGTCTTACAAATGTACAGTCGTACATTTATCCAACGAGTGCTGAAAAAATCAAGTTTTGCAATGAGTTTTTTTGCAATTCCGAAAACACCCATGGAGTGAAATTTTAAGTCAAATTTTCATGTATTTTGTCAATAAATCATTTAAATCAAAAAATGTTGAAAAGTGTTACTTTTCAAACCAAGTGCTGAAAAGTTCAACTTTTCAGCACCCATTTCAGTGCTATTCGATTCTGTTATTTTTGGTATAGAAAAGTAGGCTATTTCGTCGTTCAAGAATGACAGGAAAAGTAAGTAGTTTCACGACGGAATTGCAAAAAGATTTTTAATGGACGCAAACAAACTTTGTTCGAAATCAAACAGTTTTGTTCTGTAGTATAGCTTTTTACCAACAACTGTTAAAATTTGATTTAAATCGAGATTTTAAATCCACAAATTCTTCTTATTAAAAAAACTTTGCTGTAGTAAGAAATCACATCTAAACCGTCAAAAAACAAATTAAATGTTTTTTCCTCTTTCCGCTGAAAATTAGTTCTCGATAAATCTAGCATGAGCCAGGTTGGGCTGTCTCAAGAGAGTTTTTCACTCACCTCCCGCGAGTTGACAATCACGCCGTTGTTCGATATCACCGTCTGCTTGGTGCTCTCGATGTCGTTCACGTCCACGCCCCGGCAGCAGTCGTCGATGAGGACGGTTCGGTAGCCGGCCGACAGCGCATCAATCGCCGTTGCACCTGGGGAATCGAAAAATGAAATCTGATAAAAGGCTAATTCAACCCAGATTGCTATTGTTGGTGGAACCACTAACAAATTGAGTGGTTTTGAAATGCAACGTTGCAAAAATGCAATTTCCATGCCCACGCGATTTCATAGGAAGCTCTGAAAAGCTTCTATTTCTTCCGCAAGATAAAATGAACTGATAAAACAAAGCGAAATTGAACCGTTGATTTCGTTACTACTAGTTGCAGTTGCCTATCAGATTGGTGGGGGTGGCTTAAAAGCATTCACTAGAAAAGGTCAAAGTCTTAGCGCAATACAACATGAAAACACAATTTCCACTCCCAGTCCTACAATTGAGCGTCACCCTTAACTACACTTTTATTGGCTCCTTTTTATCTCTCGGTTTGCCCAACTAACAAGACGGACACAGAGCTTTTATGAGTCCCGCGTGGAGCATCCCGATCCAATGCAACAGTTTTCCACCGAACTAAACGCCGGAAGAATCGACGATAAGTCTGCATTGGTCCCCCGGGGCGTCACGACGACGACTTACCGACACACACGTCGTACGCCAGCCCGCACACGTAAATGTCCGAGGAGCCCTTCATCCGCAGCTGGCCGCACAGCGTCGTGTCGGAGAGCTTCTTGTTGTCCCAAAACACCGAGTACGAGTCCACCTCGGGGTTCGTGCCCTTGTACACCTTGATGCCCTGGTCGACAATCTGCGGAAGAAGGAAGAACGAGATTGAAGAGCGATTTTCGTAAAGTTCCTCCTGAATACCTTAAGATCCTTGTGCAGCTCGGAACCCCACGAGTCCTGGACGCAGTGTCGGGGCCACAGCCGCTGCTTCATCGGGGGCGGACCGGCGAAGATGACCGTATCGTACACCTGGGCGTTGTCGGAGTTCAACTGAAGGAATGTTACGATTATTACACGATCGCAATTAGTAAACAAAAGCTAAACCTCACCGGACTGGTCGGGTGGATCGGCCGCTGCTTGATGTTGTCGATGAAGGACACGTGATCGCTGGGGTGCCAATCGAGCGAGTAGAACACGGAATCGAACTCGACCGTATCCAGGAGCTTGTTTATCGGGTCAATCACCTTAAAATGGAGAGAAAGAGTGAATAATTGCATCACGTGAAGCCACCGGCTGAAAAATGGAACATTTATTTTGATTGACAAATCTGCAGCCATAAATAAAAGCAACTTGCACGTGGGCCATTCATCCGGGCTTTTTTGTGTAGTTCTAACAAATGTTTCAGTGAAGCAATTGGGGGCTCGGTGGAGCAGGCACGCGATGCTTGTCACGGCTAATAGTCAATTTGTGCCGACCAAGTGGATGGAGAATTATGATAAGCATTTGATTAACATTGGTTGTTTCACTTTGATTCATGAGCACACGGAAGTAACAGAGCGTTCTGGGAATAACCGTTTTGTGCTTGTTGATCAAAGAAATTATATCCTCCGTTTTAATAATATTGCTCAAAGCCGACCAAAGTACTAAATCTTCTAAACCTCAACACAATTACAAGTATTTTCCAAAAGAAGAGTTCTTTCCGAAATCCTGAAAATGTATTTTATTTTTATTTTTTTTGCACTTGTTTCAAACTTTTTGAGTGCGTTTGCTCGTACGCAATTTTTAAGTAAGAAAAAGTACCGTCATGCGGGGCGAAACGGGACACAAGGAGCGAATTAGAACAGTTGTTTCAGTCTTGTTACTGCAGAATATTCACCCAAAATTCAGAGTCGAGAGAATCGTTCCCTCAAAATTTATTGAGGGCTCAATGCCAAAATCGAAAGAATAATACAACCAACTCACACCATCATAAGAAATGTGTTCATTTGTTAGTTGATACATAAATCTCCAACAAGTGTCATACATCGACATCTGACCTCTCGTTAGTTACCAAGCTGTGGTGGCCGAGGCAGTTAAGTCATTGGTCATCTGTCAAAGGTCTCTGGTTCGATTCCCGTTGTCGACACTTTTATTTTTTGTTTTGACGGATGATTTTTTGTTGCAAATGAACCTCGAGGAAATAATTCTCTCGCCCATCTCGAGCTGTGTTATCTGTGTCCGTGAATGGTACCACTATTCTCTCGACTCGAGATCATTATTCTCTCGGATGAGCACTGCCTAGTTTTGGGTATTTAATATTTTTATATATATTAATGTTTTATTTTATTATTTATTTTTTATTTTCGGGCATGAAATTAAACAAAAGTTATTTCAAGCTCAATTAACTTTTTTCTAAACTAAAAGAACAACAATTAATTTTTAAAAATTCATCGAAAATGTAAAAAAAATAAAAAAAAATGTAAGTTTCATTTCTATGGTCGTAAAGTTCGAACAAATAAGAGCATCAAATGTATACCAATCCGTTCTATTCTAAGTCTGAAAAGTTAGTTTATCTGTAAAATCCTAAATTGTTCAACAATGTTTTGCAGAAAAAATGTTGTGTAGAATTTGTTTCATAGAAATCTCCCACATGTAATAGTAATTTTTAATAACAAAAAATTTCATCCTCAAAACTATTACAATTACCTTTTTTTTGTTTTTGTGAATATGAAAATTTTCGTAAATTTTCGTTACTTCGGATAATCCATTCCATTTTTCAACCGATTTTTGATCTTTAGAATGCATTGGAAAGAAGAATTCTTAAAATGTTTGGAAAATTTCAGGGTTGGAAGTTTAACTTGTTAAATGTGACTTTGGTAATGTTTTTAAAAATGTATTTTTTTTAGGGGTGAACTTTGGCTGTGTTTTTACTAAAATTTCCTATATTTTCAGTAAAAGAAGTATGCAGTAATTTTTCCTTAGTGTCCCAAACTATGCCTCTACGCATTTTTTTTACAATTCAAATGATGATGGTGTCAATCTAACGTCATGATTCGAATTCCCGGACGCTTCGAAACCCGGACACTTCATCTTATTTCATCAATTATTTGGATAGAAGTTCGCATTATGAATGTCAGAACTGTGTTATTTGATGAATTCCTACATCAACTTTCATTTAAAGTTTGTTTGAACGCTGTAGTTAATGAAAAAAACAATTAAATACAATAAAATTATAAGTTTACCAAAAATGCGAAACATTTCACTTGAAACATTTCATAGGCGTTCGAAGCACCGGGAAGGCAAAGCAGAAATTTATGGTTTCGATTTCCTTAAATTCTAGCAAATTTTTATATAAACTATCGATTGTTTTGATGTTAACAGCTTATTTGAGACCTAAAGAATGCCATTCACTAACATTTCAGTCCAAATTTGTGCGATTCATAAGTAAAATCAAGTGTCCGGAATTCGAAGCAAAAGTGTCCGGATTTCGAATCAGCTTTTATCAGTGTCCGGGATTCGAAGCACAACAAGTCATTTTAATTTTCAAATTCTGATGAAAAATTGTTAGAAAAGACATTTTTTTCATGCATTTTCTTGAAACTGACTCCCGAGCATGGGTAAATAACAAGGGAAATGCGTAATAATACCTTGCTCTGGTATCAATACCAAATTTTGGTATTCCTGGACCCTTTAAAATTTGTCTTAAGGATTATGCAAGAGCAAAATGTGCTATCATACCAATTAAAGGTATTGTTTTGATATTGCAAAGTTGCAGAATTTGTCAATGGTCGAACACCACATATTGGTATTCTTTTGGTATTACAGTGTTTTAACAAATTCCTCTGAAACTATGGGAAAATTTTGACCAATTTTGACAAAATAATTAATTTTGCGCTAAAATAATGTCTCAAGCGAATGCTTTCATTGAAAACCGGAAGTTTCAAACTTGATTTTAAACATTTTTGATATACCCCCTGAAAAAATGACTTGAAATTGTGGAAAATTTTCTAAGTTAGGATGGCACATTTTGGTATTATTTTGGTATTAAAGTGTTTTATCAAATTCCTCTGAAACTATGGGAAAATTTTGACCAATTTTGACAAAATAATTAATTTTGCGCTAAAATAATGTCTCAAAGCGAATGCTTTCATTGAAAACCGGAAATTTCAAACTTGATTTTAAACATTTTTGATATACCCCCTAAAGAAATGACTTGAAATTGTGGAAAATTTTCTAAGTCCGGATGGCACATTTAGGTATTATTTTGGTATTAAAGTGTTTTACCAAATTCCTCTGAAACTATGGGAAAATTTTGACCAATTTTGACAAAATAATTAATTTTGCGCTAAAATGATGTCTCAAAGCGAATGCTTTCATTCAAAACCGGAAATTTCAAACTTGATTTTAAACATTTTTGATATACCCCCTGAAGAAATGACTTGAAATTGTGAAAAATTTTCTAAGTCCGGATGGCACATTTAGGTATTATTTTGGTATTAAAGTGTTTTACCAAATTCCTCTGAAACTATGGGAAAATTTTGACCAATTTTGACAAAATAATTAATTTTGCGCTAAAATGATGTCTCAAAGCGAATGCTTTCATTCAAAACCGGAAATTTCAAACTTGATTTTAAACATTTTTGATATACCCCCTGAAGAAATGACTTGAAATTGTGGAAAATTTTCTAAGTCAGGATGGCACATTTTGGTATTATTTTGGTATTAAAGTGTTTTATCAAATTCCTCTGAAACTATGGGAAACTTTTGACCAATTTTGACAAAATAATTAATTTTGCGCTAAAATGATGTCTCAAAGCGAATGCTTTCATTGAAAACCGGAAATTTCAAACTAGATTTCAAACATTTTTGATATACCCCCTGAAGAAATAACTTGACATTGTGGAAAATTTTTTAAGTCAGGATGCCACATTTTGGTATTATTTTGGTATTGAAAGGTTTCATCAAATTCCTCTGAAACTATGGGATTTTTTTATAAATTTTGATGAGATAATTAATTTTGCACTAAAATGACTTGAAACCCAACAATGTTAAAGCTGATTTTTATTTTTTTTTATACACCCACTAAGATTTTTTTTTAAAACGTTGAAATTTCTCTAAGTTGGGATAACCAAATACTTTGAAAAACGAGTTAATCGACAGATTATAGAATTTTGTTGAATTTCAATCCAGTTTCATTTTAATAACACTTATTTTTCAATTTTGTTATTTTTTAGAATCTTCAAGAACTTCAAGCACAGGCCGTTCATCAATGACAAATGCATTCAATGTGGTGAAGAATATCACTAAGAACAACATGGAATCATCAGGTGAGTAGATTTGGCTGTTGCATATGGATCATTTCCGTTTTTTCACTAACTGCAACTGTTGCACTAAAAATGGAAAGAAAATACCAAATTTTGGTATTTTTTGTGCAAATATCAGCGACCAAAATGTGCTCTTGGTTGCCCAGTAAGAGATGGTAAAATACCATGAAATCATACCAAAATCATGTATGTGGAAGACCACAGGAATACCAAAATCTGATTTTCCAAGGGCGCGGGAATACCTAAAATTAAACCATGGCAATACCAAGTTTTGGTATTCAAGCAATGTTCAAAAATCCAGAAGACCTCAACTTGGTATTGAAATGGTTTTATTTTGTGGTATTATTTTACCTTTGGAATAATATGGTTTGGTATTGTTGTGCCCTTCCACATACAAGACCTTGGTATGATTTCATGGTATTTTACCATCTATTACTGGGCAACTAAGGGCACCTTTTGGTCCCTGTTATTTGCCCAAGTAATACCAAAATTTGGTATTCCCGTGTTATTTACCCCTGCTCGGGCTGTTTATACTACATCCTGATGATATTTCTACATTTCCAAATTATTACATGATTTTTTGCCAGCTATAACAAAAATGATATGCTACTAAGTGTCCGGATTTCGAATCATGACGTTATAGCAGAAAATGTGAAAAACAACCAAAAATATGAAAAAGTGACTGACAAAACGTGATAGGCGAAATGTGAGGTGGTAGAATAGGCCAAATACTACCAAAAATAAACTTAAAATAAACAAGATAAATGCAAATTAAAATACTAAAAAAAACAAGAAAAACATAAAACAAGAGAAGAACATGGGAAAACTACAAATATTCGAGAAAAACTAGGGCTGTAGAGGGTTAACATCCAATTCGAATGTTAGGACCTAACTTTAGTCAACTTTGAGTAATTGATTGCCCTCAATTTTTTTTTCAATGTTTCATCTTGCTATTTTGGCCTCCTTCTAGGATTTAAAAATATTAAATCGTTTTAGAGTAGTTTATGGGTCATTCTTAAGCTCGACAATCAAAAATACGACAACGAAAAGTTTTTTTTCTTGATTCGATTACACAACTCGACATTTTAGGGGTTGTTGACAGTAAACGCATTAGTTTCGTCAAGGCATGATAAATGTGGGCTTCATGAACATGCTTCAATCCACCGAATTGAATTTTAGTGCATTCCCTGCCAATAGATAAAATTGTAAATTTCGGGTAAAAATGCTATGGAATTATCTTAAGCAACCATGCGAATCCGCGTTTTTCTATGTTAAAATGTTAAACAAAATAAGGGGGGTGCGCATGGTTGCTAAAGATAAAAAGAAACAGTTCGAATGTGTCAAATTTAATTGAAAATGAAAGAATAAACATAATAATATGTATCTTAATTAAATTAGTATTTGCCAGTACATTGCAAATTGCTTAACCTTTATTTTTAACATGTTTTGAGACATAATTAACCTTGGCATTTTCTTTATTATATAAGATCCGTATTTGACGTATTCGAATATACGTTGATGTAATTTTCAAATTGATTTAATTTTTTGCTGGGGGTAATTGTGATTTTTAGGTTAGAAATTAATACAGCTTTGTTAGTTTTTATTCTTTTTTGTCTTTCACTTTCACTTTATTTAGCATAATTATGTTGTAACACTTGACAAAACGTGCACTTTTGCTATCGGCTGAGACCCGAGAAAATCCGAAACACTCACGGAACTTCGTACGGTTGGGGTTTGCTTCTTTGTGTGTTTGATGGTCTTATATTCCGTTCCGTTTACGTCGCCGGAGCCGGTTAGCTTGGAGGTTGGACATCCGCTGACATCATCTGAGTTCTAGATGTCACTTGCGGCTGCAGTTCAATCTAAGCAGCGGCAGCGGGAGCACAATCTAAAATAGCCACAATTTGTCAGCGCATTGGTCGCCACAGACGTCGATTGCTTTTTCTTCCTGCTGCGTGGCCTTCTGGCGGCATAGATTCCACCATTCCGTTGCGGGCGTTGGTCAGTTTCATTGCTGATGCGGGTGAAAAGGATTCCTGGACCAGTTCCGTAGCACTAGCAACCATCCGTGGTTTTGATTTCTCCTTCGGGGAAACTTGGTTGCAAAATACCCAGCTGGAAAAATAAACATTCTTTAATATTTAACTGCGGTAGTTAAATTTTACTTTTGAGGCTTTCTTTCACTCACCTTAGTTGTTTTTGTTGAGAAATCCTCGTATTTTCAGAGGAATCAGTCTTAGGATTTTTTTTCTGCTTTGCGAAACAACAAGATGGCTGACAACTGACACATCAGTTGCACCGTCAAGAGAGTTTAGTAAAATCAACTTAAAATTGGGTTTGGTTAGATGTAAAATTAGGTCTTACAACACGCTCCAGTTATGTGCATCAAACTAGACGTAAAATCAAGTCAAGCATCGATGAAATTTAAACGAAACCTGATTTAATTTTCATTTTCATGTTTTGGTTGAAAATTTGCAGCTTTGTAGCAAATCAAACAGAATTTTACATCTGGTTTTCGATTACGTCCATTAATTTTACATTAGATTTTGAATTACGTTATCTGTAATAATCATAATTTTTTAGTGTGAGAAAATCTGTTCGAGACAAGCAATTTTTGGAATATTTACAATGTGGACAGCTGCCAGATTTAAATTGAGAGTTTTAAGAATGAACCAATAACGCAAAATGGCATTTTTAGGAAGGCCCCCGCAATGTTTTGGCTTGAGAAATATATATTCCAGAATTGCTCACAAGCATTTCAGCAACCAGCTGCTCCCACCGGAGAAGAAAAATATTACTCGACCACTATCCAAGAAACTTGCCTTCGTGCATTCGATGCAGCTGGTGCACTTGCATAAAACATATCAGTAACAAGCACTTTATGAACATTTCCTTGCATTCCCACACACACATCTGATGGCAATGCATGCAAGCACATCGTTTCAGCCGGTGAGAACATTTCCTCTAGCACTTTTCTCGGGGTATAACCAAACGTTTGGGTAGTCGAAAACTTTTTTTGTTCGGAATCATGTTCATAGCTCAAACTAAAGCTTCTAAACTTGTGTTACGAAAGCATCTGCTATTTGTGCATGAAGCTATTTAGCTTACCTCACAGAATTTTCAAACCGAAGAAACCAAAGCAAAATAAATCCACATTTCCAAAAGTGCTTCCAAAAACCAACACTTTCTAGTGAATCGAATGTAAATCTGGCAGATAAGCATCGCTCTAACGCCATTACGGCGAAGCTTTCAACCGGCTCAAACGTGTGCCCCAGATCCGGTCCGGAACCAATAATGTTTCCGTTGGCCATTTTGTTACCGTGATGGTCGGTTCACGAAAGCCGAGTGGATCCGGGAAGGAAACTGACCTCACGTGCATCCAGACTAGAGGAGTGGAAACTGAACCCGTTTCGTAGTACAAGAAAATGAGCATTGTGTACGCACTTTGTTGGAATGGAAACTCCTCTAATGAAGTGAAAACGATACAGTGTAGGTCGTATTTTGACGAAAATAGTTATCAGCATTGTTCATGTTGAAATAGAAAAATCAAAACTTGTCAAGTTAATTTGACAAACCAACGAGTTTTTTGTTCTTTCTTTCGACTCTTCTTGAAAATTGATTAAAAATTTATTAAATTAAAAAAAAATTTAAGTCCAACAACACAATTTTTATGTTTTGCTCTTTGGGTCACATTGAGTCAGAGGTTTTCAAAAACACCCAAAAACCGTTAAAAATATGTAGCACTCTAGGTCAACGGGAAGTGGGGCAAATCGGGACACAAAGTTTGAAGGTTCAAAAACGTAAAAAATCTTAAAATTGCTATAGGGTAGGGTAGTCATCAATGAGACACTTTTGGTTTTCAACTTTCAAAGATTTTTCTCATTTTTTCATCAGCATGTTTTAATGAGCTTTTTGTTGCATTTTCTTTCTTTTAACGATCTGACATCTACAGCCAGAGTTATTCAACTGTCTCATTGTAGACGCACTTGGCAGGAACAATGAGACAGCTGGGGAACAATGAGACACTCGATGAAAATCAACATTTTTCTAGCAAAACATCATGTTTTTGTATTGTTCCATAGCAGGTGACTTGCCTTGAATATTTTATAGCAATTTTGCCAACATGAAAGTTTATTTAACAAAAGTTATACTAAAAAGTATATAATTTTTATAAAATCCATATATTTATACCAAATAACTTTGTATTTTTGGTTAAATGAGGTTAAAACTCTTTAAATATGCCAAAAATCACTTTCAATTCATGTTTTGAAAGATTGCCATAGATTTCGAAATGTTTAATGAAGAAAAATCGAAGTGTCTCATTGTTACCCATGGGCTGAAATAAGTGGGGAACAATGAGACAGCCCTGGATTCTGGGTATATTCTTAATTTTGGCCAAACCTAATGAAAGGACATTGTAGCCCAACTCAATCCCTATGGAACGTCGAAAGAAATTTGAAGAAATATTAGTTGTGGTGTTAATGGCAGCCTACGAGCGAAAAAGTAATTTTTGTCCATAATTTACTTTTACACCCCAGAATCAAACATTTATGAATAACTTTTCAAGGGAGCGTCCATAACCAAAGCCACTATAATGGCAGACGTGTATCCAGTAGACACACCTTTCGACTTGTGAGAGCCATTTTATCATTGTTCCCCGTGTCTCATTGATGACTACTCTACCCTAAATTAGGCAAAATTCAATTTAATTTCAAAATTCAAAATGCATCTGAAAGGGCTTAAAAAATGCAACAAAATGCAGGGTAGAGCATCCCAATTGGTTAAATCTAAAGGGAGTTATTGGCATTTTAGTGAAAAAATAGCATAATTTTCAAACTCAAATAAAAAAGTGTTCCATCCAGATATCAACTCGGTTCGACCTGCAGCTTTTAGGGGACATCTGGGACTACCATCCGAGACTGAGAACACTTTTGGTTAGGCAGATTACCATATTAAATAAACACTTTTACTTTGAGTGATTTTTTTGGTTGTAAATTTTTGCTCGGGGGACCCCTTAGATCACATTTTCTGGTGATAATTTTATCATATTCGTATTCCTGAGACAATTTCACAATAGAAACATGCATAAAATTTTTTATTTTGATCCATTTTAACCCTTTAAAAAATGAAAGTTGTATAAAAATAAGAAGCTGCCTTTTTTCTGGTGTCATCTAGTATCCTTGGAAACGAGCTTGATGTTCAAAAAATGTGAATCGAATTTTTTTTTTAACTTTTTTTTTGTAGATTTTTGGTAAAATTTCGATGTACAGTCCGCAGAAAGTTTTTTTTCGTGAAACTATCACTTCAATTAAAATTTTCTAATTGAGCAATTCTCTACCAAAACTGGAAATGATTTTATTAGTATTTTTTTTATTTGGCTCAACCTTTGTTGGGGCCTTCCCCACGAAAGAAGCTATTTTGTGTCATTGGTTCACCCATACAAGTCTCCAAACAATGTTGGCAGCTGTCCATACAAAAATGATACGTAAATATTCGAAAATCTGTAACTTTTCATGAATTTTCTGATCAATTTGGTGTCTCCGACAAAGTTGTAGGTATTGTTGAGGAATATTCAGAAACAAAGAGGTACACGGTTAAAAAATTGTTTTGCCAATTTATTCATTAACTTTTTTTACAAAAACTAAATTTCACAAAATAAATATTTTTTGATTTTCAGAATTTTTTGATATGTTTTAGGGGACAAAACCCCGCAACTTTTGAGCCATATAGAAGTATAGGCAAAAAATCTGCTACCGAATCATGATTTTTTGAAAAATAGTGATTTTTGAAAAAAGAACATTTCATGCAAAAAAGTGTTCAAGGCACATTGAAGATTGGACCTCTGGTTGCTGAGATACAGCGGCTTAAAGATAAAGAAACAGGAAAATGTATGTTTTCTAAGTCTCACCCAAACAACCCTCCATTTTCTCATGTCGATATCTCAGCAACCAATGGTCCGATTTTCAATGTTAAAATATGAATAATTCGTGAATTTTTCCGATCTTTTCGAAAACAATATTTTGATTTTTTTTGTAAATCAAGACTAACATTTCAAAAGGGTGTAATATTGAATGTTTTGCCCTTTTGAAATGTTTTTCTTGATTGAAAATATTGTTTCCTAAAAGATTGGAAAATTTCATGAATGTTCCATTTTTTTAACTTTTGAAATTGGACTGTTAGTTGCTGAGATATTGGCATTAGAAAATTTGGGAATGTTTGGATGACACTAAACAACTTCAATTTACTTGTTTCTTTTTCTTTTATTCGCCGATTTTAGCAACCAGAGATCCAATCTTCAATGTCTCTTAGCCAATTTTATTGGATATTTTCTGAACTATTCGAAACAAAATATTTTCAGGAATAGACAAAAATGGACCCTATTTCAAAAAAATCGAAACAAATTGAATGTTTCAGTAATAATTAAAGTTATAACTGAATAGAATTTCTATTTTTAACAAAAAACATAATTTGGCAGCAAGATTTTTGTCCATACTTCTCTATGGCTCAAAAGATGCGATTTTTTGCCCCATAAAACATATAACAAAATTCAAAAATTAAACAATAGAGATTTTGAGAAATTGTTTTTTCACGTGTGCATATTTTTCCGAATAGTACTGAATTTTCCTAATACCTACAACTTTGCGGAAAACACCCAATCTTTCAGAAAATTCCATTACATTGCATTGTACGGAGACTTGAATGGGTGAACCAATGGAAAAAAATAGGTTCTTTGGTCCTTCCCTAAAAAAGTTTTAGCCAAATCAAAAAATACAAAATTTAAAATTCACGAAATCGGCTGATTTCGTAGAAAATTACTCATTGATTGAAAAAATCTGAAAATATTTTGTTCAAATAAATGACAAAATTTGTAAAAAATTAGATCCATTTTTCTCACTACATACTGTACTACCTTTCAGCATTAAAAAACTACGAATTAAGCTGTTCCCACTCCTTGGTCTATCACTCCTGCCAGAAGGAAGACCACCGGGGGCGTAAAAACTTTGCCCCTTGTTCAACGTGTTTCTGAAAGTGTATCTGGAGGCCGATCCAGATCAAGATATCCTACCCAGCACCACGGAAAGGATGCCCGTTTCTTGCAGACAGATTAATTCATTATAATTCATCACGCAAATGGGTGTGCTTTCTTGCCATCGATTTGGCGAAAGAAGATTAGAGTAGTTGGGTGTAGTTTTAGCAAATTTAATTTAAGATTAGGGGCTCAGATGAACATACAACCTTCTACCCTAACCGAACCCACACGTGATCGACCCGGCTCATAAATATTCATTTGTGCACTTTGCGTGGCTCGATTGGCACAAGAGTAGATTCCTGGCAGTCGGTCATACGTTTTGAGCACTCGCCCGGGACATGTCAATCAGCAAAATTGCAGCAACTCAGAGCAAGAACCTTTGGGAAAATGCATTCTGCCAGGATGAGAAATGCAACAGACGGTGTGTGTGCATATTCTCGAGAGCCTGCGAGCGTACATATCTCGAGAACCAATTGGAAATTCCAGTTTCATAAGCATTTCCGGTTTTATTGGAAACAAACAACGGCAGACAGCAGGTTATTGAGACCGCGTGCCTTTTGATAACCCCTGTTCCTCCTTCCACTTACCTCCAGTCCGTTCTGCTGGGCGCTGCAATTGCTGATGTTCAACGAGCCGCTGATGAAGTCGTTTTGAACATCCACGATGAGGAACGCGCTGATTGGTCGCACAATCTGGAACGAAAATCGGAAAAAGGGATGAAAATGGTACACGAGAAAACTTTTCTCCTTCTTTGCAACACACAGATAGAGGGCAAAAACAGGGCCAAACCAGGCCATCATACCCGGTGCACTTCGTCCAAGATGAATATAAATCGATTCCGAACGAAAGTAGGATAAATTATGAATGCAAGAGGCGCTTATTATTGTGCACGAGACTGTGCTGCAACGTGTGGCCACGTGCCGCATCCAGATCGAGTTCATTGGATGGCATCCATGACATTAAAAAACAGGCCAAAGATGCAGCACTAGTGTGTGTGTGTGGAAAGCATACCGTACAGGGCAAGTTAATTTGCAACATTGTATAGAAACCGAGATAATAATCTTGAGATATTCGCTTGAACACACTCGAGTCCACTTGGGAGAGATATTTATCTCATGATGTCGAGAGATACCTTTCTTGATACTTATTCAGATGAAAGCACTTTAACAATGAGCTAGTAAACATCTTAAGGAAATACAAATTACCATGCACCTCCATGAAAGTTAAAAATAAACTAACTTAATCCACTCAATCCTAACCTAAAATTGGTTACATAAAAGCTCCAGAAAGATTTTTTAAATAATTAACCCTTGGGAACCAAATGCGCAGAAAACTCTTTTTTCATATAAAACCAACATAAAACATCATAATTTGACAAAGGGTTGCCAGATCTTATTGCTTTTCGACTCGTATGAAAAGTCCTCGATTACCTATCCAACAATGGATCCGGACATACTTTCAATACAGATAAGTGAGATCCGGCTTCAAAAAAGGACATCAATATTACTTGAGTTGTGATAACTAAAGACAGAGTTGCCAGAGCCTCAAAATTCTGACTCGTTGGGAAGATCTATCGATAAGTTGACAATATCAAATGACAAATCTGAAAAAGTGGCCCCGACTCCTCTGCAATTTGCCTGAAACTTTGGTTTAAGGGGTAATTTTGGTCCACGATCACGAATACGAGATCCGTTTTCAGATATCTCGTAACGGAAATGGTGACGATTTGAAAATTCGGTGTCAAAGAGACTTCTATGTAAAATTAAGTGCCCGATTTGATGGCATACACAAATTCCGAAAAAAAAATATTTTCAAATCGAAAAAATACAAAAATTGTTTTGAAATATCCGTTTTTTTCTTTTGTTACTTAACTAAAAGTTGTTTTGGGACGTGTCATTTTAAGGAAAATCTATTGTAATTTACACAGAAGAATTGAGAACTAAATTTTTCATTTTAAAATTTCTTGTTTATTGTAAGTTTTCAGGGTTGTTTTTTAGAGTGTAACAATGTTCTACGAAGTTGTAGAGCAAACAATTACAAAAAATTATATCTAAACATAAGGGGTTTGCCCGCATCGAGCTATCGCGATTTTAAGAAAATTTGGCCGAATTTCAGATATTTGAAGAAATCGAATTAAAAATTAAGATTCAAGTTATGCCGTTGCAAATATTTTTCAAAGTTTTTGGTTACTTAAGTTTGTAAATAATAAATAATATGTGGTTTCGAAACACAATAAAAAAAATATCTCAAAATTTATAGGCTATATCAGTTGAACAAATTTTATGTCAAATGTAAAAACTCGTGATTCGTGCTTCGAATTCAGTAAAAAACGCAATATAAATCGATAATTTAATAAACAAAACCAGCTTTAACAAGTTTCAGGCAAAATTCCGACTTTTAACAATTTTACCTAAAATTTATATGTATTTTGTTAAAAAGCTTATGAGCAGTTCTCTACGGAATCGGTATTTTTTCTTTAATTTCAATTTTTGTATTTTTTAATCCGGCTGAAAATTTGGTGGTGCCTTCGGTATGCCCAAAGAAGCCATTTTGCATCATTAGTTTGTCCATATAATTTTCTATACAAATTTGGCAGCTGTCCATACAAAAATGAATTTTGAAAAATCGAAAATCTGTATCTTTGAAAGGATTTTTTCGATCGTGTCTTCTTCAAAGTTGTAGGTATGGATCAGGAGTATACTGAAAAAATATGATACACGGTAAAAAAAAATTGGTGATTTTAATTTTACTTTTTGTCACTAAAGCTTAATTTTCAAAAAAAAACACTATTTTTATTTTTTTTATTTTCTGATATGTTTTAGAGGACATCTAATGCCCACTTTTTAGAAATTTCCAGAATGGGCAAAAAATATTTGACCGAGTTATAATTTTTTGAATCAATAGTGATTTAAAAAAAAATCGAAATATTGCGCAATTCTCACTAACTTGGACTTCGCACTAAATTATTGCTATTGATCGCACTATGGCGACTTGTCAAACTGGCTTGGGAAATTTTAATTTTCTCAAAAAATGATCAAAGCGAGCCGATGTTGCTCACCTGTCAATCGCAATTTTAAAGTGCGAATGTCCAGTTTGGTGGAAACTGCGACTGGAAATGTAAATAAACAACTGCTGGTTGCCTAGTTTTTGGAAATTTTGTTGTCAAAAGTGCGAGAGAAAAGTGCGGGCCAAATCCAAGTTACAGTGCAAGGATCAATATTGGTAACAAAATTTTTTCAACTTCATTTTTCAATTTAAAATCAAATTTGCAATCAAAAAGTACTTCAGTAAAATTTTGATAAAGTGCACGGTTTATAAGTAATAGCCATTTTCAGGCAACTTTTTTGAAAATAGTCGCAGTTGTCCATGTTTAAAAATTAGTGCCCATGTTTGCTCACTCCTGAATTTTTTTTTTTAAATGCTGAGAAAATTCTCTATAAGTCCTTTTTGATTGCAAATTTGATTTTACATACAAAAATGAAGTTGAATAATTTTTATGACCAATATTTTGATTTTTTGAAAAAATCAGTATTGATTCAAAAATTCATCACTCGGTCAAAGATTTTTTGCCCATTCTGAAAATTTCTGATAAGTTGGCATTTCATGTCCTCTAAAACATATCAAAAAATAAAAAAAATTAAAAATAGTGTTTTTTTGCAAATCAAGTTTTAGTGACAAAAAGTTAAATAAAAAATCACCAATTTGTTTTTTACCGTGTATCATATTTTTTCAGTGTAGTCCTGATCCATACCTACAACTTTACCGAAGACAACAAATCGATCAAAAAAATCCTTCCAAAGATACAGATTTTCGAATTTTCATAAATCATTTTTGTATGGACAGCTGCCAAATTTGTATGGAAAATTACATGGACAAATTAATGATGCAAAATGGCTTCTTTGGGCATACCGAAGGCACCAAAAAAGTTTCAGCCTGATTAAAAAATACAAAAAAAATCGAATGACCAAAATCTCAGAAAATTGCTCTTATGAACTTAGTTAACTAATTATAAACATTGATTTTTTTTCCCTAAAAACTGTATCAGCTACTCTAGTGATGGTACATTTAACGTATAAATAAAGTTTGAACATCTTAAATATGCTTTTAACAAGAAAAACTATGACTATCAAAGTCAGTCCGGAATTTAAACTAAGAATTTTTAACGTAACTATTTTTCTAAACACTATTATTTTTTTTCCAAAATAGTGCATGGACTTTGTGTGGCCTACCCCAGAACATGTTTTAAAAATAATAATCTTGAGAAAAACCTTATCTGGTGGAAACTATTCCAATAACAAATTAAAATCATATTAAAGTCACCCCGGTTTACGGTACCACGCGATGGCCGAGTAGTGTGTCAGTTGGCGAGAAATGAGCCATATTTGTTTACTCAAATTCTAACGAGATACAGGCTAGGGATCAAGAAACCCCACTCTCCCCTTTCCTAAATTACTCTTAAAAATGAATTTTCAGATTAAACAGATTATTGGAACTTGATATTTTATCGTATATTTTTTAACTTAGATTTGTGTTAAAATCTGAAGACAGCTTTCGAGTTCTTATTGGTTCATGCGCTTAGTTTAAATTTGTTACCTATAATCTGGTTTAAATCCTTTCAGGTGAAATTCCACTCAAGCAAACATTTCTTTTACGGTGCTCTGTTTATTTTCCCGTGGATGGGTTCTTCCCCCTATCAAACATGATGTTCACCGTATTCTTATCTTGAAAGCACCGCTTCCGCAAGAGCTACGCTTTCAGGAAGCAAACCATCATTACAAAAGCACTTGTGTTCTGCGTTTGCGAATGGCAATGTGGTGAATATATTTTCTCCTCATTTTTTTCTCTATCAGAACCACAAATCGAACGTGAAAGGAAAATAACATTCGTAACGAAAGCCGTGGTTGAAAGATGTGCCAGGAAGGTGGTGGTAAGAACCACACATACGGAAACCCGGAAAAGCAAACACTCCATCATGTATTTTTATGCCTTTTTTTTTGGTGACGACGACGGCGACGTTTTCGATTTCCCGCCAAAAGCACCGCCGAGCGGAGCTTTTATTCGAACGCATCCAGGCGAACAAAATTCATTTAATTTATTTTTATCGCCCCTCTTGTGTGTGTTCATTTATTTTTTGCTTCCCTCATCGGAAGCGGGGAAAGGGCTTGTCGAGACAGTGAGCGAGAGCTTTTGGGAGGGAAGTGGGTGGCGATACGTGTTTGTCTGGTTGCTTGCCACTGCTGCTATAAAAAGCGATAAAACCTGGCACTCTTCTAATTTTATTTATTGCCACTAAAATAAGAAGCTTTCGATACATCGCTACTGATACTGTATAATAATATGTTGGTATGGTAATTGGAGTGGGGAGGTGGAATGTTTAATTTGTTTTTATCGAAACATTTTAAGGGGGCTATAAATAGCCTTCGAAAGAGAAGCTATTGATTCAAAGCATGGCGAGTTTATAGAAAAATGGGAAAGATTAAGTGTATTGCTCGGCAATCACACAATTTCATTTCAATAACAAAAAGATAAAAAAAACTGCCTCATAGCAAAAATCCGATGGTAAAATCGCAAGCACATCACCTTCGTCAAAAAAGACACTTAATATTGCACGCTGCATGTACCATCTTTGTAAACATAACAAAAAAATGCAGCCGACGGGACTCAAACCAAGCACCTACAGTAAGGAGTGGCGCCTTAGCCCGCTCGGCCATCAGAAAGGATAAACGTATATGTGAGCTTCACATTTCGGTCAAGTAGGTTTCCCATACTGATGAGCTACATATTTCAGGGTGTAATATTACACAGAATTTCATAAAATAACGAAAATTTTATTTTACACGCAGCTGGAATAATTATTTGCTGTGCTGTTTTAACAAATATTAGTTTCCAGCGATGGAATAATCATCATCAAAAGAAAATCATTGGACGTTCATCAAGAGAAAAAATCCGAAGGGAGCATGGCTCACCTCTCTCAAGCACGAAAGATCGGTAAAAGGAATAAAAAAAAATCATCATCTTGATTATTCGGCGGAACATCTTTTTCACTACTACACTTGCAAGTGTAACGTCACATGTCGAAAAATGACCTATCACATTTTGTAGATGGGCAATGTGTGTAAACAAAGCGAAATAAATATTTTTGAGTGGTGCTGACAAGGAAATTCACAAAAAATCATCAGCAGATTGATTTTCTTGGAGAATTTCAGGAGCGATTTTCTTTTGCGTGATTTGCCTCCTCTCTCTTTCGCGGGTGAAGAAAGTTCGCAAACGAAATTGATTTTTTCGCGATTATTCCATCCCTGTTAGTTTCCGAAACTATTTGTATGAGTTCACAGTTCAAACTAAATTTTACTAAATTTCTGAAAATTATCTCACTAGAACTTTTAATTGGTCTTGCTTTAACACATCACCTTTGCGCAAGAAGACACTTTATATTACACACTGCATGTACAATTTTGTAAAACAAAAAAAAAAGTTGCCACCGACGGGATTCAAACCCAGCACCAACGGTACGGGCTGACGCCTTAGCCCTCTCGGCCATTAGATCGATGAATAATAAAAAGGATAAACGCATAACTATATGAGCTTGACATTTCGGTCAAGTAGGTTTCCCGTACTGATGGGCAACATATTTCTGGGTGTAATATTACATAGAATTTCATAAATTAATGCAAAATTAATTTTACACCTAGGCGTTTTACACGCAACTGGATTACTAATTTTTTTGCTGTGTAGCCTGACGTTTAACATCAAACACTAGAAAATGCTCAATATATTCCAATTCTATATAAATATGGATTTTTTAAACTCTCCAGAAATGTCAAGTTTAGGTGGACTTTCTTGTGTTTTTAATGTCCACATAAAACACTTTCAAAATTCGCAAATCGCGACTCACCGTCTTGATCCACTGGTTCCAGCAGAACTGGAACTCGTCCCGGTCGATGTAGCCGTCCTCGTTCTTGTCAAACACCAAGAACATCTCCTCGAGCCGGTTCGACGGCACCACGTAGATGTGGCCCTTGTCGTTCCGGAACAGGGCCCGGCAGATCAGCGTGAACTCGGCCAGCGAGAGCCGATCGTCACTGGAAGTAGACAGAAGAAAAAAAAAGAATTATAAAACTTCAAAAGCGCTGATTAAAATAAGAAAGTCATTCAAAAGACTCCATAAAACTTGGAGGGATTACTGAAACACGTATCTGTCCAAAAAGTTATTCGCCGAAAAAAAGCCACTCTAAATTCTTTGCAGACAGAGAGTGAGAGGGTGTGTATAAATATCATCATTTTATGACTCTATTAGGGTGGCCATTGTCGGGGACCTCTCGAATTTTCGGTGACGTCGCCTCCAACCAACGTCTTCGCGACGAGGAGCAGCAGCAGCAACAGTTTGGAATCGTTTGACGATTTATTTCGCTAATTTGCATATTTTTCCATCCTCGACGGCCAAGCACTCTTGGAGTGCCAGGCGCGCGTGCCACGACGACCGGTTTCCGCAGGTTCACAAGGATATCAAGGACCTTTCACGTGACGAAGGAGAAGAAAAACGAAAGAGGGGGAAAAATAACATAAACGGAAATGGAAATTCCACTCGCGGACCTTTTTTCGGTGGTGTCCTTGAAATTCGGTACTGACGTGAATTCCCAACAAAAAAAAAACTTATTTTTTATTATAGAGAAAGCTTCCCTGAACACAACAAAATAATACGTCCAAGTTGAAACGAATTAGCACGTGGAAAAGTTTGATTCCGGTATTCACGCAGTTTTCTATACAACAAAAGAGAGAGTCGTGCAAATTAGCTACAGACACGAAAAATAGCTTAATTTAAGAATATTCAACGAGTTCGTGAGGAGCGTTTGATTAAATCGATGCGAAAGGGCAATTAGCTGTTTTCAGGGTGTCAATTGGGGAGTCATTTTACTACTAAACTTGATAAACAAATTGTATTGATATAAACCTGCAGATTTACAAACTAAAAATTTTGAGTTATGTTTGCGGCTAATATGTTTTTTCTGGCCCAAATGTTCTCATAGCAAAAATCCGATGGAAAAATCGCATGCAAAAGCATGCACATCACCTTCGTCAAAAAGGACACTAAATATTACACACTGCATATACGATTTTTGTAAACACAAAAAAAAGTTGCAACCGACGGGACTCTAACCCAGCACCAACAGTACGGACTGGCGCCTCAGCCCGCTCGGCCATCAGAAAAAAAAAAGTAAATCTTTCCCTGTTCCTGAGGGGAACACCCGTGAAGAGTATCGGGGCCGGCATTTACAAAGCGGATTCAGTGACAGTTTATTAATCAACTCAATGTTAACATGCTAAGGTTAATGTTAACATTCCATAGGTTGTCTTCCTAAGGTGTCATGATAAGGTCCAGTTTGTGACGATACACTACCTTCCCTTTACTAAGCAATCGAATCCAGAAGGGAAAAGATCACCAGTTGTGTTGGTCCGAGCCGGGATTTGAACCCCAATCTACCGCTTACTAGGCGGAAGCGTTACCACTGGGCTACGTGGCTCGGTCATCTAGGCCATCAGACCGATGAAGAATCGAAAGGATAAAGGCATATATCAGCTTGACATTTCGGTCAAGTAGGTTTCCCATATTGATGGGCTACATATTTCAGGATGTAATATTACATAGAATTTCATAAAATGGTGCAAAATTTATTTTACATCCAGGCCTTTTACACGCAGCTGGATTACTACTTTTATTGCTGTCTATTTAACGTTCGGAAAAATTCTAAATTATACATTTGAGCAAAAAATTGAAAGAGGTAACAAACTTGAACAAGTATAATACGTATCATAAATTGAGCAACACTACACAGTAAAAAAATTCTGTGTAAAATCACACGAAATCCGGTGAGTGTCATCTCAGATAACCAGATTAGCCGAGAGGGTTGGGGCGCGAACTTGGTAAAAAGGATCAATAACTCATAATTTTATTTTTCTGATTTTTAGAATCCGCTTTGTGTAAGGGGTTTTCAAAAACACCAAAAAGAAAACAAATAAATAATTGTGTTTTATTGGTCCTTTTGAAAAAAAAAAAAACAGAGTATAATCCAAATGACTATTCCGTATCTTTCAAGTGTGAAAACATTTTGAACATTTTCAATAAAAAAAGATGAATTTCTCGAGAATTAGAAAATTTCATGAATATTTCATTTACGAGTAGATTCGCTAATCACAATATAACTGCACTCGAATAAGCGGGCCCAAATTCCATTATTGAAACGACTAACACCTTAGCAGTTCTAATGGAACCAGCTTTTTTTTATTATCTAGATAATTTTGTGAGCCATTCAAGTTTCCATACAAACCCTTACAAAAACGGTATCTAAATTTTCGACGGAATTAACATTGATGGATTTATTTATGATATCGGCAATGTTGGAAAAACGATTTGCGCAAGAACAGTATTTTTGAAAATTTTCCTTATTGAATACACAGTAAAAAATAATGTCAATTTGGAAGCTGTAATTTTGGAAGGTTGAATATTACCTCTTTTATGATGTAATTTTACCTCAATTTAGACAGAAGACAATATACACCAGAAAAGTGGTAAAATTACACATTTCCAGAGGTAAACTTACACCATTTTTCTGACATAAAAGATGTACCACTTCCCAGATGTAATATTACCATGATTTTTTTTCTGTGTATTTCAAAGTGGAGAAAAACAGCTTTTGAGCTATGAGTACGGGTAATCATTATTGAGCATTTTTTTGCAAATTTAATTGAAATCATGTTTTTTGAAATATCTAAAAAAAACATGCCAAAATTAAAATTTTAGTTAATATTTTGTATTTAGAGTTGAATTTGGGATCGAAATATTTTTTGGGAATGTAAAAAAATCAATAAATTTCTCAAGAAACTTTGCTGAGCTGAGAAAGAGCTACCAGAAGAAATAAAAAAAAGAAAGATTTTTTTGATAACCTCCTAAAATAGCACAAAGAATATAAATGCCAATGCTGAGCAACTATTGATCCGATTTTCAATGTCAAAAATAAAAATGACATTCAATTTTCTGGTCTTATCGATAAAATACAATTAAATTTTTAAATTTAAAACTAACATTTGGAAAAGGCTCAAAATTAAAAAAATGCCTTTTTACCTGCGAAAATTGTATCGTCCAGCGATCATGATCGTCCAGCCTCGTAAAGACATCACAGTTTAACATAAAAAAAAATCAGATTTTTTAAATTTGATTGTTTCAACTCAAATCTCTTGTGTAGCGAAATCTGTCCGCAATTCCACGATGACACACATATATGAAATTCTGAAAATTGAGTACATACTTTAAAAAAAAAAACGATATTCCAAGAAAATTTTGAGTACTAAACATTTTTAAAAATGAATTTCAGTTATCTTACATATTTGGAACAACCACAAACTTGGAACACTTTTCTGGTAATTTGTCGATAGGATGCAAGAGGGAAACTTTTCTTTCAACCCATCTACTCATAAGGACATTGTTTAAGATATTCTTTTGCTATTCAATATATAGTAAAAAGTAGTTTTTATAACAATATACTTCAATACAATAAATATTCTTTCCAAAATAAATTTGATAGGTTTATTGAAATTAGTTATAGTTTTTTTGTCTCAGTAACAACCAACGCTTATTAAGAGTTATTAAAAACTGATAAAACCTAAGATGATATTTCGTTTGATTGTCCCTCAAAACCCTTGAAATGCTTTTATGAATCTCATCTTTAAACTTCAAGTCATGTTTGCAAGCTTTTTCTCCATGGATTATAATTATTAAATTATTATTAAATAAAACCTTGCGAATTCTTTTGAATCTGTTTTTATGAATGAAATTTTTCCACAAATAAGATAACCTTCTCCTATATCTTGCCGACAAACTAAAATGAAGAAGTGCAAAAAAAAACAACCCACTAATCGCGTGGGCGTACCCGCCCCAAAACGATCCTTCGCCCCATGACGTGGCACAAAAATTTCCCGCGCTGACGCTCGATTAGCCGGGGTAGAAAATCTGCATTTTTTCTCACCTTTAGAACGGTTCGCACACCTAATGGACTTGTGGTACAAAAAGCCTCTTAACGCGGGCTGACACGAGTCATCCGGGCTTGCCTCGTGTCTTTGCTGAGTTGATGAAAAATTCAATCAGAAAGAAGAAATACGACGTGCCAAGGTATTTTTTTTAAATGTCGAAATATACTTGATGCTGCTTTATTTTGTATTTTTCACAACAACTTAATATTTTTCGGATCTCCCTAAGGAAAAAAAACCTTAAATTTTATGATGTCAGCAGCTTGGCTCGTAAAATTGATGCATTCTTCACGCGGTACGAAGGATGAGCAAAGCTTTAGGAAACTTCAAAATTGAGCATCAACAGCACCCATCACATTCACCAACTGCTGTTGCTGTCCCTGGATGAGCGTGGAATCGCTTTTTTATGAGAGGATTGAACCTTTAGGGCACAACAAAAGCAACAGCAACAACAAAAACCTGAATATGAGCGAATTTTCCGGCTAAACCGACGACACTAACGCCGACATAATGGAATTCTGGCCCGCTTTTTTTACGAGCTTTGAAAGTGCAGAAGCAATTTTCCCACAATCAACTGGACGACTTTGTTGGGTCGTCATCATGCCCGAGCTCTACACAAAGAGGACACCAAACAATTTCCAGCGGCAGTTTCCGAAAATGATGCGTAAATTTGAATTGCATGAGAAAAATTGTTTCATATTATTCACGCAGTAAATGCCAAGTATTTGCAACAAGTATAATGACCTTATATGTACAAAACAGTCAACAACCTTTGAATAATAAAAAAAAACTGTAGCAACATTACCAATTACAAAAAAAAAATCAATTTTGTAAACCATTCAAGTAAAAAAGGCACCTTAAAACAGCACTTCTGCAAATTAAACACACCAGCAAATGAATTCACAAAATTCTTGAAAATCTCCCAAACTGATTACGACTCAATTATCAAAGTTCAAACTGAGCAATTCTCTACCAAAACCGGAAATGGATTTTATTTGTATTTTTTTATTTGGCTCAAACTTTGTGGGGGCCTTCCCTATGACAAAAGAAGCCATTTTGCATCATTAGTTTGTCCATATAAATTTCCATACAAATTTGGCAGCTGTTCATACAAAAATGGTACGTAAATATTCGAAAATCTGTAACTTTTGAAGGAATTTTTTGATCAATTTGGTGTCTTCGGCAAAGTTGTAGGTATTGTTAAGGACTATTTAGAAAAAAATAGGTACACGGAAAAAAAAATTTCCCGATTTTTTTATTAACTTTTTTTTCACAAAAACTCAAATTCCCAAAATACGTATTTTTTGATTTTCGAGATTTTTTGATATGTTTTAGGGGACAAAAATCCGCAACTTTTGAGCTATAGAGAAACATGGTCAAAAAATCTGCCGCTGAGTTATGATTTTTTGAAAAACTGGTGATTTTTGGAAAAAATCGAAATTTCATACATAAAATTTTTTTGACCTCATTTTTTTATGCAAAATTGAATTTGCAATCGAAAATTACTTTACAGATTTTTTGATAAAGGGCTCCGTTTTCAAGATATAGCCACCGAAAGTTTGATTTCAGCGAAATATTTGCAGTTTTTCGATTTTTAAAAATAGTGACCATGAGTGACCATCTCTAAAAATATTTTTTTTGAAAAGTTCAGAAAATTTGCTATAAAATTGTCTAAGGGACATCGAAGATTGGACCTCTGGTTGTTGAGATACAGCGGCTTAAAGAAAAAGAAACACGAAAATTGAAGTTTTCTAAGTCTTACCCAAACAGCCCACGATTTTCTAATGACGATATCTCAGCAATTAATGGTTCAATTTTCAATGTTAATACATGAAACATTCGTAAAATTTTCCGATCTTTTCGAAAAAAATATTTTGAAAATTTTTAAATCAAGACTAACATTTCAAATGGGCATAATATTCAATGTTTGGCCCTTTTAAAATGTTAGTCTTGATTTAATTTTTTTCAAAATATTTTTTTCGAAAAGATCGGAAAATTTCACGAATGTTTCATGTATTAACATTGAAAATTGAACCATTAGTTGCTGAGATATCGTCATTAGAAAATCGTGGGCTGTTTGGGTGAGACTTAGAAAACTTCAATTTTCGTGTTTCTTTTTCTTTAAGCCGCTGTATCTCAACAACCAGAGGTCCAATCTTCGATGTCCTTTAGACAATTTTATAGCAAATTTTCTGAACTTTTCAAAAAAAATATTTTTAGAGATGGTCACTCATGGTCACTATTTTTAAAAATCGAAAAACTGCAAATATTTCGCTGAAATCAAACTTTCGGTGGCTATATCTTGAAAACGGGGCCCTTTATCAAAAAATCTGTAAAGTAATTTTCGATTGCAAATTCAATTTTGCATAAAAAAATGAGGTCAAAAAAATTTTATGTATGAAATTTCGATTTTTTCCAAAAATCACCAGTTTTTCAAAAAATCATAACTCGGCGGCAGATTTTTTGACCATGTTTCTCTATAGCTCAAAAGTTGCGGATTTTTGTCCCCTAAAACATATCAAAAAATCTCGAAAATCAAAAAATACGTATTTTGGGAATTTGAGTTTTTGTGAAAAAAAAGTTAATAAAAAAATCGGGAAATTTTTTTTTCCGTGTACCTATTTTTTTCTAAATAGTCCTTAACAATACTTACAACTTTGCCGAAGACACCAAATTGATCAAAAAATTCCTTCAAAAGTTACAGATTTACGAATATTTACGTACAATTTTTGTATGAACAGCTGCCAAATTTGTATGGAAATTTATATGGACAAACTAATGATGAAAAATGGCTTCTTTGGTCATAGGGAAGGCCCCCACAAAGTTTGAGCCAAATCAAAAAATACAAAAAATAAAAATGGTCGAAATCGGCCGGTTTTGTAGAGAATTGCTCAACTATCGTTTCAACTTGTTCAGTTTGCTCATCGTGTTCCCAGCTAACGGTGCCAACAAATGTGCATGTCTGATGGAAATTTAAAATTAAACCCATTTTTCGCCCTGATGATCGCTGAACTATTTTTTCGATGAGCTTCAATGTGTGGCTGTTTGGAGGACGATTTGAACCGTGTTAAGCTGTTGTTTATTTGCAAATTTTAATTATCATTTTTTAGTTATTAGTGCAAAGTCTAACATCTTCAATATTGGACCTTATCATTCAAATCCATTTTTTCTAAGATCATCCAGGTTTTTATGCCAAATTTTAATAAAAACCTGCTTGCTCACTTTCTTTTTAGCTATCCATTACTTGATTTCAGTTGAAAATGCTTTAAATCAACTTTTTAGTGGCCGAAAAAAAATCATGCCATTCCTCTAATTGTGTTTTCCAAAAAACACATTTCGAATTAATTAAGAATAAGATTTAACACATTGTTTATGAATGGAGCTGGAACTCCCAGTTGTATTTTTTCCATTTTGGGAAAAATCAATATTTTTAAAAACAGATTTGTCTAGAATTTCGCAATTTCCATTCTTTGTATTTTTTTTTTGTTTGGATGAAAGTTTGTGCACTGATTCCTTAGGTCCAAAAAACAAATTATCATCATTGGTTTCTCCATTTTAATTTGGGGGCTGTCCATACACGGAGAAAAAAGAATTCCCAAAATCATGAACAAGCGTTCATAAAAATGGGAACCACGAACAAAGTGTTCAAATTTCATGGTACGTTTTTCAAAATCGTACCATGGGATTTGAACACTTTTTTCGAGGTTCCCATTTTCATGAACGCTTGTTCACGATTTTGGGAACTCTTTTTTCTCCGTGTACAAAAGTGCTATGAAATCATTCGAAAATCTGTATCTTGAGAAAGAATTTATTTTATTTGACTTTTAGGACTATCCGGAAAAAAAGATACACGGATTTTTTTTATTACAAAAACTTGATTTGAAATTTTCGCTAGAATTTTAAAAAAACGTGATTTTTGGAAAGTATTGATAATTTACCCGAAAAAGCTTTCAAAAATTGCGTTTGGATGTAAATCCAATAATCCAATAATCCAATAAAAAAAAGTGCTATGAAAACATTCGAAAATCTGTATCTTGAGAAAGAATTCATTTATTTGACTTTTAGGATTATCCGGAAAAAAGTACACGAAATTTTTTTACTACAAAAACTTGATTTTAAATATTCGCTCGTTTTTTTTAATTTTCTGGTATGTTTTTTGGATAAAAATATGGCCACAGGAAAAAAAGTTTATTTTGGAATGTATTGAAAATTTACACGAAAAAGCTTCCAAAAATTACGTTTGGATGTAAATCCAATAATCCAAAAAAATATTTTTGATAAAATACGCAATTTTTGAGTTTAAGCTACTTGAGGTTAAAATTTTCAGAAAAAAATATTATTTTTACCTAAATAATTAATTTTACATCCTCAACTATCTCTGAAAAAATATGTCTTGGTTTTATTTGGAAAGGTCCTGTAAACATAGGGAATCCTATACAGGGATGCCATACACACAGATTTGTCTGTGTTTCACAGACTTTTGAGCTTGAGTCAGACATTTTTAAGGTACACAGACTTTGAATAAACTTCAGTAAATAAATATTTTGCATAAATATCAACCGGAACTTGTTTCGATAGTCTTCAAAAGCTTAAAACGCCATTTCTGATGGATTTCCATAGCTGTAAATTGATATGTTGGAATATTAGACAAATACACAGACAGATTTTTTACATGCATTTTTAAAAATCATGTGGCATCCCTGATCCTATAGCTAATAGGAACTTCTTTTTAAAAACCTCTCAAATTATTAGGCGTGATTTAAAAAATCTGAAAATAATTTTTGCAAAAAAGTTGAGAAAAATTCACACGAGTTTCACTTTTTAACGCAAAAATCGGATTAATAGTTGCCAAGATATCAAGGATTGCAAATTGTCTAATACCACATCCAAACAAAATTGTAGAGATTTTTCACAGCCTTTCAAATAAACTTTTTCAGCTATGGCCGAGAGTAAACATTATTTGAAGCAAAAAAGATGTTTTTTCTGTAAATTTGAAGATAAAAATTGCGTCTACTCGAAGACTCGAAAACGGAAAAAATCACAAAAGTACTTTTTGATTTATATTGAAATTTTACATCAAAAAATTACAATTAAATTATTTTTCGGGGTTTTTTTAAAATACATTCCAAAAATCACTATTTTTAAAATGGCGAAAACAAAATGTTCGTCATGCCGTATAGCTCAAATGTTTTCACTTTTTGTCAACATTACACAAAATGATGAAAATAGAAGTGGGTAAAATTTATCAGAAATGTGTTTTTTTTTTTGTGCTAACAAAATAATCAAAACTTTGCCGAAGACACCACATTGATCAGAATATCCCTTCTCAAGATAAAGATTTTCGAAAAAATACTGTTTAAATGTGAATAAAGCTCAACAGTTGAATTTGGGTGGGTATGGATTGTAAAGATAAGTTTTTTCAGTGATCTAAAGAAAAAAATGTGTAAAAAGTTCATCATGCTTCCAAGGGACAAAAAGTGTGCAGGTTGAAAAAAAAAAGTTCAGCCACAGTTGTTGCAAATAAATAAATTTTCAGGGAAACTAAGCCTCTCACAAGACACTGATTTGAGCGGAAAAAGTTTGTTGGCACTTGGAAGCGCTAAAAACACCTGTGACTCTGTTCTTTCCGATCACTTGGCAGCTTGGAAATTAAGAATTTTACGGCTCTGTTTCGCAGCATTTTGAGCTTGTTTTGCCAATAAAAATGTGTATTTTAATGTTTTGTTTGAGGTTATTTTGAATTATTAAAAATGATAAAATAAAAAATTATGATTTATTTCATTTGCAACTATTCAACACGAAGTTTTAATCAAAAACACATCATTTCCGTTTATCGTTACCGAATAAATTCAAGTGAAACAAGCATCCCCAAAGTGTCACCATTCGAATATTTTCCTACTCAGTGTCCTATTCATCATGTCAACTGTTGCGACAGTTTTTTTTTTCCCCTCCAAAAACGTGGAATTCAACCGAAAAAACTACTCCACACACTGACTGCATAAACAATTCTCCGCGGGCATAAACATTGTTCAAGAGGCGGTTTTGCTGTCGACTGTGTGTGTTTTGCTGCTTTGCGGTACCCATTGGCCCTGCCTAGCACCAAATATAGTATAGGTACCTACATTGTGTACACACTAATGCTCGCGCCAAAACCCATTGTACGGAGCAAAATTTTGCTACACTTTATGTCGTAGTGTCATGACATGAACACACACAAACACACACACACACACACACACACACACACACACACACACACGACGCTCCTCCTGGTGTTGTTTGCACCCCGCACGACTTCCTCGTTTGCCACTTTTGCTGTCGCCAAGTTAGGGGAGAACCACCCATTTCCATTTTTGACCTAATTTGAGCACATTGAACTTGTATTATAGCTAAAAATGTCGTTTGAAATTGCAATAATTGAATTTGAAAAAACAAAATGTAATTTTAGCAAAACCCTAATTTCTCTAGCTTGACATTCTAAAGGTTGCCGTTTTGTTTGGGCAGCGAGTGTTTAATAATAGGCCGATGAAAAAACAAAAGTTTGTGTCGTGAACAATTTTGGCTGAACACTCTAGCGCAAGCGATGAAAATCGGAAATAGCTGCCTATAACTTCACACTTGGTACAAACATACACACGAAGAGTCGTGTGAACCGGGACGATACTGAAGCATACAACACACACACACACACACGGGCGACGTTCAAAGGTTGGCAGCAATTTTCTCCAGCGGAAGTTGTTCAGCTTCGGGAGGATGTGGAAGGCAGAAGGAAATGGGTTTTGGAATGGCTATTTCATAGAGTTGTTTTGAAACATGCAATCAGTTTTGGAAGAGTTTTCAAGGGTTATGTTTTTGGTAGCCAAATTGAAGAATAAAAACTTTTAATCAACAATTAATTTTAAAGGTGCACTAATAAAACTAACTTATTTTGAACCGGCTCCGTGGCTTAATGGTTACGGCTTCTGTCTCCCAAGCAGAAGGTTCAGGGATCAAATCCCGGTCGGTACCTTTGAAATTTGGAATCAGGAATTTGAATTTGAATAAAAACTTAAATGAATCAGGTGGGATTCGAACTCACACCTTTGGATTGGTGGTCTGGGACGCTGAACAGTCGGCCATCAGAAGGTTCACACTCTTGTAGGGAATTGATCCGTAGTATTGAAACATGTTATCTTCTCATATTAAATACGCGCTGATCCCTGATTTGCCTGAGGGGATTGGAAGTCTAAATATAGATCGAGTTTCCTTCAGATGCTTGCTTCTATGTTTAGGCGGGGCCGAACAATGCCCAGCGACCTCGGAATTGGACCGCAAGGAGCTCTGTCATTCTGAAATGGGTCGTTGGAAGCAGCGCGAGGGCTGTCACCACCTAATACCCGGGACTGAGATAAGCTGTATCAGCATTCGGCATATACACAGTCTGATACAAATTATACTTTCCCATAATTTCGCTACCGGTTAGCGGGTATAGGATTGGACCACACACACACACACACTAATAAAACTAACTTATTTTGTAGTCGTCTGTCTCAATATTTTCAAAAATTGAGTTCATATCTTTTACTTTTATTTTGCTTTATTGTCCAAGAAATGAGATAGAAATTTCAATTTTGTATTAATTATACATTGAAACCCGATGGTTTGTCATCGATTGTTGCCAATCCATCGGGGTCCATTTTTTATTTGCCACCCTCTTATTTACACGTACCGTAAACTGAGGTCAATCGGGACACATGGGAGAATTGGGACAGCAGTTTTAACCATGTTGGAGTACAATATTTTGATTTTTCTGGTTGGTTTCGGATAGAACAAACTCAGGCCAACAAAATGTGTACATCCATTTCCAAATTTAAAAGCTTTAAGTGGTCTAAAAACTGCTGTCCCTATTCAGACTGTAGTCCCGATTCACCCCAGATTACGGTAGCTTACACTTACTGCCAAACGTTTATTTTGAAAGTGTAAGTGAGCTCCACGTAAAAAGATTTGAAATTTGCTCAAAAGATGACATTTTTATAATCTTAAACATATCCAAAAATGAGATTTAGCAAAAATGGTTATTATGCGCAATTTTATATTTTCTGTGAAAAGTCGAATAAAAAATATGTTTTAAGTATTTTAAATTTTGTTTTCTATCCTAAGCTAATATGAATGGAAACCTAAATATTTGGTCTTAAAATATTGTCTGAAGTTCCATCAAGATATTTCATGGTTTAAGTGAACTATTATAGATGATTTAAATTTGAAAATTTGCCTCGGGAAAGCGTACTTTGAAATTGGAAACGCATTCTTTCAAGAACTTTTTTTTTGTCCTGGTATCACGATATCTCGAGACTGTGTGGACCAAATAACTTGACGTTTGAAAAGAAGTTTCCCAAAATAATTCCCATTTGCATGATAAGCCCGGAACTTTTCAATTGGTTTTTTATTAAATTATTTGAATTATCAAATGCATGCCTTTTTCATTAAAAAAAACTATAACACTTACAAAAATATTTTTTTAAATGTACTTTTGTTAAATCCGCCTGGCAAATCACCAAATTTGAATTTTGAGAGGCTGAAAATACATGTAACAATGCCCTTAAAATAGATTTCAAAAACGTATGCTAATACTTTCAAATTTTACAGATTGACATTAATTCTAGTGTTTTGTGGATTGCAATCATTTTTTACAGACGTCCAATTAACTGATATAAAATGTAAAACAAATTATTTTTAATCGCAGTCACCAGTAAAAATCAAATGATCTGTTTAAGCTCTTCAATATTCAAAATTATATCAGCATAAACATTTACTTGTTTTTATTTTTATTTTTTGCTATCGGCTCGGGATGGAGTCAACATATTTTTTTTTAAATCAACAGCAGAGCATAGCATGTTTCTGTTCCTCGAAAAACAATTTTCAATTGATTTTATTTACATGTTATATAACAAATATTGAAAAATTCGAAAAATAGGATGTTAAGATTTTACCTGAAAAATTCGTACAATGTGCCCAAAATTTCACATTTATATTAATTGATTTCAAAAGTAATTTCCGAGCGGCGAAATTTGACGTAATTTTGTAAAATTATACTTAATGAACACAAAACAATATTTAAAACATATCACATTTATGATTTTTCTTAACTCAATTAGCCAAATTTAAATCGGCAGATCGATAACATGATATAAAATATTTCAAACTTTAAGCAGTTATCCAACTCATGATTTGGATAAGAAAATTGTTTTAATTTTTTTACAATTTAGCTTGACATTTGTTTTTTATGATCTCTTGCCGTCGACCAAAGCTGAGGACAAACAGTTTGATACAATTTGTAATAGCCCTAATGTAAATTAAAACAACGTTTAAATAGAGCTTCTTTATAACATTTAACGTCGAAACTGATTGAATTTTAAACGCGATGAGTATCGTTATCTCCATAAATTGAATTATTACAGATTTCGATAAATACCGGGCATGAAACCCGGAACGCGCTCACAAATCCAATCAAATCACGAGTGACATAAAATCTGATTGTCATGGAGTGGTACGCAGTAAAGGATTAACAGCGCTGAAAAATCCACCATATCTTCTTCCATCCCAGCCAGCCAGCCAGCACATCGTCAAAATGAACATATTTCCGGTTGGAATTTACTACACCGAAGAACAGCACCCTCCCATCCTGCTGCTGCACATAATCCAATGTCAATCCCGATGCCCATTGCACCACAAAGCACCATAAATCCTGGGTGTGCACTCGCGGAAAAGTGCACTCTTTTACGGCCACCACCCACCGACCTCGGGGTTTTTTCTCGCACACAGTTAAAAAAAGTGTAATTTTCGAAGGGGTAAACTTGAATTGTGTAAAATTACCTCATTTTTATGTAATATTACCAGTTAAGTGTGTAAATTTACAGATTATGATTTTTTAAACGGTGCAGCCAGAACAGGCCAACATTCCCACAAGATTCGTGTACGATTGCTGCCATCGCGGTACAACTGCATACACAATTTATGGGCAATAAGAAGAATGGAAGGAATTTTGCACTGAACTGCTGGGGAGGGGGAGGGCCTGGGGAAAACTCGTCGTCCGTGACCTCAATCCGGTGATGCTACCTCCTTCGCCGGAGGGAGGGGATTTTCAGCAGTGTCTATAAAGTCAGTGCACCGGAACAACGACGACGCGATGAAAATCCCCCAACGACGCTGGCCATGAATTGTTAAGTTCAGGGCGCCGTAAAGCTTTTAGCGGAAACTGTATGGGGATTATCGTTTTTCGTTATTGGGAGCAGAATCTTTTAAGTTTGAAGAAGTGGTAGCGTTAAATACTGAAGCATAATATAAAAAAATCTTTTTCCAGCTCGGCTCGCTCTTTGTTCAATATAGCAAAGCTGATTGAAATTATGTTTTTCAGGGAATCTTACATTTTATCAACATCGATCATCTATATAGTCGTTTTCTTCTAAGAGCAACTCTCTACGAAATCGGCCGATTTCGACCATTTTTATTTTTTGTATTTTTTTATTTGGCTCAAACTTGGTGGGGGTCTTCCCTATGACCAAATAAGCTATTTTGTGTCATCGGTTCACCCATACAAGTCGCCATACAATTTTGGCAGCTGTCCATACAAAAATGGTATGTAACTATTCAAACAGCTGTAACTTATGAGTGAATTTTCTGATCAATTTGGTGTCTCGGCAAAGTTGTAGGTATTGATGAGGACAATTGAGAAAAAAAAATTATAATCACCGTTTTTCACAAAAACTCAATTTCCCAAAATACGTATTTTTTTATTTTCGGGATTTTTTGATATGTTTTAGGGGACAAAAATCTGCAACTTTTGAGCCATAGAGAAACATGGTCAAAAAATCTGCCGCCGAGTTATGATTTTTTTTTAAAGAATAGTGATTTTTGGAAAAAATCGAAAATTTATGCAAAAACAAATTTGACGTTATTTTTTAATGCAAAATTGAATTGCAATCGAAAACTACTCTACAGATTTTTTGATAAAGTGCTCCGTTTTCAAGATATAGCCACCGAAATTTTGATTTTAGCGAAATATTTGCAGTTTTTCGATTTTTAAAAATAGTGACCATGAGTGACCATTTCCGAAAATAGCCGCTTTATGAAAAAGAAACACGAAAATTGAAGTTTTCTAAGTCTCACCCAAACAACTCACCATTTTCTAATTTCGATATCTCAGCAACTAATGGTTCGACTTTCAATGTTAAAATATGGAACATTCGTGAAATTTTCCGATCTTTATACGTTCGAAAAAACCTAATTTCAAGCATGTTTTTAAAAAAGTTAAGCAAAAAGTATCAGAAAATGCTATAATTTTAAAAGATATTTATAATTTTGTGAAAATATATTTTTAAATTTTTATGTCTTTTTAGATCTGTCGCACTTTTGTATGGACAGCTCCCAACTTAGTATGGAAATTTGTTTGGAGAAACATACCAAATCGAGGAAAAAAGTTTAGGAAAGTTAAAAACAAACAAAATAAAAACTCGTGACAAAATGTGCCAAAAGATACAGAACTTGAAGGTGTTAAATTTAAAATGTTCTATTTAATAAAATAAAATTCTTTTAAAATTTGTTGAAAATTGTATAGTCAAAAATTATGTTAAGTCTATTCACAAAGTAACACAAAGTTAACAATATAAAATGCAAACTAGGGTGACACTGATCGAAAAGTAGTTTTAACATATTTTTAAAAGTTAAAAAAAAATAACAAAAATTACAAAAAAAAACGATTATAAAGTATAATGATTTTCTCAATAAGAATGGGATCAAGTTGGAAAACGGATTAATTTTCTGAATTTTTTTGGAGAATTAGTTTAGTTTCTAAGTAATCGAATCGTTTCAATAAATAAGTCCTTCCTACATCATCTCTGATCGGAAGGCTTCCTGACGAAGGATCGCGATCGAATTATCGAATTTAGGGAAAATGTGGAAATAATTTTAGTGCACAGTTCCACAAAATGCCTAGATCTTTATATACTTTTTATGTAACTTTATAAATTTTGAAGAAAAAAAAAATAATATTTTATGTTTTTTTAATACGAATTAATTTTTTTTTGTAATCATTTTTCCTTCAGTACCGGCATTCGGAGAAAATCTATCACAATTTATACTGTATCCAGATTTGTCCCAGTAAAAAAACTGTCATCTATGTTTTGATTGTTGTCAAGATTATCACCAGCTTATGGTATTCAAATAATTCTATGATTTCAAGCTTTAAAAAACATTCCACTTTTATTGAACTATTACTCTTATGATCATTTCTAAAATAATCGGGATTTACAAAATATTTTTCAAGATTCTCGGGAAATTATAAGCCCTTATAATTTGCCAAAAATAACTTGTTTACATTACTTCAATTCAGATGAACACAAGTTTCCAAGTTCATTCCAATTTTTGGAATTGTAAAATAGTTGTTTATACAACAAGTTGCAAAAAGAGATTTTTTTTCAGCACGAGTCGTACATTTATCCAACGAGGTTCACCGAGTTGGATAAATACGAAGAGTGCTGAAAAAATCAACTTTTGCAACGAGTTCCATACAAAATTTTTTGCAATTCCGAAAAACACCTATTGAGTGAAATTTTAAGTCAAATGTTTATGTATTTTGTCAATAAATCGTTTAAATCAAAAAAAATGTTGAAACGTGTTACTTTTCGAAACAAGTGCTGAAAAGTTCAACTTTTCAGCACACATTTTAGTGCTGAAAAGTAGAACTTTTCAGCATTTATTTTGAAAAGTGTTACTATTCGATTCTGATTATCGTGTGAGCAGCAGCGCCGGGAAGATGGATTTTTGTGGCGTTCTTTTTGTGCTGTATTCGTGATCGTGTTCATATCATGCATGCGGTGAGGGGGGTCATTGTGCTAATGAATATTATTGCGCGTCATTATCGTGTGAGCAGCAGCGCCGGGAAGATGGATTTTTGTGGCGTTCTTTTTGTGCTGTATTCGTGATCGTGTTCATGTCAAATTATGTGGAAGGTGCGAAGCCGCGTTTTAGGATTCTTGTGTCTTTGTTGTTTAATTTGTGTTTCCATCTGGAGTATTAGTTTTAAAATTATTTTCATTTTTTACAGCTTCCTGGAATTATTTTAAATCAAATGTCTACATGTAAATTTGTCTACTCACTATATGATTTATTTAAATGTTCATATTATTCCTTATCCTATTCCTTTCCTGTAATATACCATCTCCTCATACCATATATGATCAAACTGCTTAAATTAACGAAACTTTCTAAAACAGCATGGGAACCATCTGGAGCATTTATATTTTAAATAACTGTTTTTTTTACAGCTTCCTGGAATCATCTTGATTGTAGTTATTATATTTATTATATTTATTTTATTTACTATATTTATTATATTTATTATTTATCATTATTACAAAACTATATGCTTATTAGATAATACACTACAGACTCACATTTACACTTACAAACATTCAAATCATCAAATACATTACGCACTCAACCATTTTCATCGGCCCGATGAAATTCCCCTAACCCCCATTCCAAACCTCCCAAAAATATTCCGTTCACTTTTAAAAGTCGCATGGGTTCCCTGCACTTTTGCCACTAGTGAACAACAAAAACATCCCCTCCCAAATCCCCACGGGACTGTATGGGCGTAGCCTTGGAGCACAGTGTGGAAATTTACGTTCTTAGATATTCTTGGTTGTACCGGGCAGCAATCAAATTGTCTAAGAATATTGAATTGACCATTGTGGCACCCCCTACAGCGTGGTGCAGACCCGTTATGCTATGCTATGCTATGCTATGCTAAAAGTGTTACTATTCGATTCTGTTACTTTCGGTACAGAAAAGTAGGCTATTTCGTCAAGAATGACAGGAAAAGTAAGTAGTTTCACGACGAAATTGCAAAAAAAACTTTATTGCTAAAATTTTTAACTAATTTATTTGTTATTATGAAAAATATTAATTATCTACAAATGCTGTTCTGTCGCCATTCTAACTGAAATCAATTCAAATTATCAAAATAGTGTGACACAATTCATCCCAGCCGCCCAGACAGTTTATTTTTTCGCAGCCACAAAAAAAAATTGATTGGTCGAAATCTCAAAATAAATAAAAGTATTGAATATAGTGCCATCCCCTTTTTTGCAAAACGGGTTTTCAAATATTTCTGCTTGCCAAAAATCATCATCAACTTTTAATTTGTTCATTATTGTGTGATGTTTTAGATTGGTTCTCGATCAACAATGTAGAAGAGAAATGAAGTTCGTCCCATTTATCAGTAGTTTTTGACGAGAGAAAGTGTGTCGAAAAGTCGTGTTGCCAAAAACGAGATACACCCAAAGTTATAGACCAAGCGGATAATCCCTCCGAAAAGAAACGAGAGGAAAGTACTATTTTGCGAGGGTATAGACCTCTCGCGCTACAACAACAACAAATCGTGTTCATTCGTTCATTGAAACCGTTCATCCCATTGAGTGGCTTATATGGACAAATGACCGCCACTTAGCCACCGAATCCTGATGGCCGATACGGCAAATTTACGGTTCACTATGCCGAAGGTCTTTGGTACGAGTCTCGGCTTTTTTTTTTTTTTTTTTGAAAGATTTTTTTTGGAAAATTAACCCATGAGTAAAGCACTCTCGGTAATGTCGGGATTTATCTTCTCCGTCCGTTCACAGTACCATTTTACTACCAAACCGTTGTCTTTATCCACTCATATGCCGATATCCAGTTCTGGGTGAAGTACTGTAGTGCCAAACGGCGATATTGACATCATAAAATTATGTTATTTAGATTTTTTAAGTTTTCCCATCAAATGATAAAGTTTCAAAAAATAAAAAGTTATTATTTTTGAAATTAGATTACTTTTCATGGAGTGTTTAAAAAATTGAAAGTAAACTAAACAAATAAATTTCCCAAAATGTATTATTCCATGAAACTGAACAATTTATTACTTTCGAGTCATGGTTGAACGGATTCCAAGACTCTTGATGATTTTTTAAATCCAGAATGGTTCGAAATTTTACTAACTTTGACAGTAGAATAAAGGCAAAAACAAATCAATGCAACGATCCTTCCGATCTGACCGGGTATAAGAAGGGGGAAGGGATTATTAAAACTCCCTAAAATAATGGCAGCTAAGGGCACCAAAATTGGGAACGTAGTTAGTATCAAGCCAACTTAATTGAAATAATGCAATCCAGTTTCATTAAGGCCAGTTAACTACCAGCAAGCGTATTAAATTACGCCAACATTTGACACGCCACGAAATTTATGCAATGGCCAAGCAAAAAAAAAAGCACGCAGGACTTTAGCAGTTGCAACTTTATTGCGCGAAATTGCTTTCCATTAGGCGGGAACCCAATTATAGCTGCACAAATAGCGACAGGCAGGCAGGCAGTTCACAATTAATTTTGGCCGGCCAATGCGCACAATTTGTGAGCCGCCTTCCCGACAGTTTGAAAGGGCCGAAAAGGGGGTGCCAAAGGACAAAAGAGAGAGGAGGGGGGGATGTTATAATGCAATTATTTTATTTATATCGATTTCTGCACAGTAAAAAAAAACATGGTAAAATTACATCTAAAAAGGGGTACATCTTTTATGTCAGAAAAAAGCTTTAATTTTACCTCTAATAATGTGTAAATTTACATCTGGCAGACGCTAGGAAAAAATATCTGTAATCCTAAAAAATATCAAACCGGCGATAGTTAGGGGAAATATACCCATTTTAATCACTCTAAGCCGTTCGGCCAATTCTCATCACTTTGCCGTTTTCCGCTATTAAATCAACATTTACAGATATTTCAACAATGGAGAGTTGCTTGCTCACTTTAATTCGAGCTATTTATAACTTTGGAACAGTCAAAAACACTTTTTGAAAGCCGCAATTCATAGGGACGTGGCGTTACATCGTGCTGCCACCTGGTTTTTTTAAGCGCAAGAGTGTAAAAGTGCTGAGTCATCGTCTAAAAATAGACGGCGTCCTATCTCGTCCAGCAAAATTAGGTCGATAAAGTAGTCGGTTTCGATGAGCAAAAGTGGAAAACGTGGTCTAAAAATAGCGACGCCATCTCCCTATGAACAAAGTGCTGATAGGCCGATAATAGAAATAGGCTGAAAAAGGGTATAGTTCCCCTATATCTAGCTTACCAAGTCCGCGCTCCAACCCGCACGGCCAACTCGCCGATGTGAAATCTGGACGATCAAAGCCAATGTATCTCTATGTGCTCCGTACATTGTATACTGTATTTACTGCATATACGGTACATAGAGGTACATCGGCTTTGATCGTCCAGTTTTCACAGCGGCGAGTTGGCCGTGCGGGTTGAGGCGCGGACTTAGTAAGCTAGATATAACTATCGCCGGTTTGATATTTTTTTAGGATTACAGATATTTTTTCCTAGCGTCTGCCAGATGTAAATTTACATATTATTAGAGGTAAAATTAAAGCTTTTTTCTGACATAAAAGATGTACCCCTTTTTAGATGTAATTTTACCATGTTTTTTTTTTCCTGTGTGCCAGCCATTTGCACGCCAAAGTGAATGGGGAAACGTAGCCCCCCTTCACTATTGTCGATGATGACATCGCGAAAAGCTCTCCAAAAGCTTTCGTGTGCTTGGGCCAACAAACAACTCTGTAACATCTAGTGTGAATGCGCAGTGATTTATTGCTTCTTCTAGCCAGGACGCGTCGATACGATGGTTAGGTTCGCTTGAAATCGGGACGTAATGATTTGACTCAAAATTTCCTTAAAAAAAAACGATTTGCTTCTGTCGAGATTCCAAGCGAAGCGCACTCTATAGATGTATTGGTGACGTTCTCGTTATTGCAGTAAAGCTGTCAACAGATGTCAGTAGCTTGGTCGTCAATGAGTGTCAGCAATGTTTGGTTTGGGTGTACGAATTTTTGCACCCTTGAATAACTCATCACAAAATGTACAAATTTTCACCCGGCCAACCCCCCAAGCTCGTCAATAATGTCCGTGTGACGTCAGCAGCAGCAGAGGGGAAAGTGGTGGCTTTTTGTTTTGCTGCAAAATAGCACGCAGCAGAGCATACGGAATCCGATTTCTCGTCGAGAGGCCGTCGATGAATTTGCCTACGTTCCAATTTATGACCTTCCCTGGTGAAAACGACGAAAGTTGCCAATTCACGCATGGGTGAGCCCATTCAGACGGAAATAGAACCCTCCGGGGGGTGGTGCTGCCGCAGGACCAGAACGTGGAGTGACTCAATAATAAATGGCGTGACGACGGATGTTGATTTGCTGGTTGCATGCGCGCGCCCCAACCTGATGGCAACTGCTGGTGTCTATTTCTGTTGTTGTATGAGCGGCCAATTAAATTCCACTCTATCGGTTACACCGGGCACGTGTAAGTTAGCAGAAATTAGTTGTTGATGTTTGGTTAAATGTGCAACAATGTTGCAATTTCCCACTTTTCCACCGAGGGTTAATGCTTGTAATCCTGTGGCATTCTAATGCAAATTGAATACGCTTTCCCACCCGAAAATCCTTCTCGAAATCACACTCGTGTTTCCCACAGAGCGATGAAGAGATGCTTCAGCATCTCATCGTGGCCGTTGTTTGTGTTCGCGTCACAAACAGAAACCCTGCACAAATTACCGAGCACGTTCTGTAATGAGAGAGAACTCCAAGCGCGACATGATTCGGATTTGTAATGCTGCTGCTGTTGTGGTGAACAACATGAAGCATTATTTATGTCACCATGTAGAGAGAGAGTGCGAGGATGTTTGCACTCTTATATAACGGGGCAATGTAAAAAGCCTTAAGCCTAAAAAGACATATGATTATTTCATAGTAATCTATTAAATATATTGGAAACTACCTTAATTTATAACTCACGAACTTTCATTGAAAAATTTGAAATTAAGGATTCAATTTTAGAACAAGTAAAAAACTTTGTTTACGGTTTAAAAGTTTCCGAAACCCAAAACAAAGTTTCTATATTTTAAGCAAAATCGAACTTAATTCACATAAGCATATGATGCCTTCCTCATTCCTAACTAAAAATGGGTCACACAAAAGATCCGTCTACAAAAAAAGTACATAAATACCACTTAAGTGGTAATAACAGGGTTGCTAGATTTTTAAACTTTCAGACACAGTGTTCTTACAGATAAGTGAAATCCGGTTTCAAAAAACATAAATAACAATAAACAAAGCAAAACAACAAAACAAATAACAAGCGAGCATAACTTGAGACAGTGTTGCCAGATGGTAAAATTTTTACACTCTTTTGGAAGGTCATTCGATTACCTATCAAATGATATATAGAATAGGGACATGGCGTTACATCGTGCTGCCACCTGGTTTTTTAAGTGCAAGAGTGGAAAAGTGCTGAGTCATCGTCTAAAAATAGACGGCGTCCTATCTCGCCCAGCAAAATGAAGTCGACAAAGTAGTCGGTTTCGATGAGAAAATGTGGTCTAAAAATAGCGACGCCATCCCCCTATGATAATATCAATATCAATAATATATTCATCTAACATCCGGAAATATGCAGATGTTACTAAAACTTGAACTATTCAGGATTCATTTTGACTTTATCTCCATGTTGAAACGCGCTATTTTTGCTTTTCCGTTGCAAAACATCTTACTTTTCCTGTCTTTCTCGAGCAACAAATAAACACATTTGGTAGGTTTTGTACGCTCTCTCGATTAAACTTTGGCTCGAAAATTTAAATTTGAGAGCTCTTGAGCGTTCCATAACTCGAAAACTGCTCGTCGTATATTTTTTTTAGTCCGTTTGGTAGGAGACGAACAAGTTTTTATGGATTCACAATTTTGGACCGGTAATGGTGGTATTTATTTTTAACTATTCTACAGAATTCAAATCCAAATAACTTAATTTTCCAACAAAAGTAATTGGAAAGTTTGCGCTACAAACTGATATTGCTCAAAATTTGAAGTTGATTTAATTTACAGAGACATAGCTATTTTAGTGATTTAATTCATATTTTTCCCCTTTTTTCTATTATAAAATTTTGGGTTTTATTCATTATTTCCAATAAATAAATCCAATAATTTAATGATTTCTAGTCATGTTACAACCTAGCTCTATTTCACGTGTAGATGAATTAAATTGGGGTTTTAGATGTAATTTTACCAAAATTTGTGTGGAAAAAGTGAAATGACACTTAAGAAGATGTTATTCTACAAATTTTAAAGGTAATATTGCATTTCTTTCTGAAACAAAATCTGTTCACATTCCCAGATGTAATGTTACTATGATTTTGAAATGTGTTTGATGAGGACAAATAGAATATTACTTCATTCTAATTTCTTGCACATTGTTGAACTCTTCAAAATAACCCTGCAAAGATACAACAAACACGAAATTTTAAAATGAAAAATATTGTTCTAAATTAAAATTACCCTTCTGGGTTATTGCAGATGAGAAAAGTACAATAAATTTACTTTAAAATGACTTGTCCTAAAAAAAACAAAAAAACCTATTTTTTGGAATCGGCCGTTAATTTTACATAAAAGTCCATTTGACACCAAATTTTTCTATCTCATCACTGTTTCAGGCTTCAAATTATTGAAAAACACATCTTTTTTCGCAGGTTCTTGAATGTAAGGGGTCATATTGCCCCTCCGTCGCGAGATATACAAAATGGAGCTTGTCCACTTCTTTTTCTGTCGAAATTTTTAAAGCTTTTCGAAAAAAACACTCTGATTTTTCGGACCAATTTTGAAGGCGAGTGGCGCCATTAGCTGTGGAAAATATTTGCAATCCTCTGAATGCATGTCCGAAAATTTATTTAAAAATATTGGAATTTATTTTTTATGCAAAGCAGATTCATCATTCAAAATGGACGCATAAGGGTGACAAAAAAAAAATGACTACCAAGCCTCACATGATGTAAGTCACATCTTTTGAGTTGTCCTCGTGGATCTTTGAATTTTTTGCAATAACTTTTCAGGATCAACTCGGATCGCTTTGCACACGTTGCCAAAGTTATTCGGTATAAAATTTCACTTGAAAATCTCACATTTAACACTTCCTCCTGGGAATATCATATAAAATGGCATTCCCTAGTCATTTTTTTCAACGTCAACATTCTACAGGGAAAACTTTACCGAAATTGCTCGTAATTGGCACACATGCATCATTTTTCCAAAGAAATTGGAAAAATGTTTTAGCTCTTAATTTTTTTTTCTCTAGTCACCCTAACCTGCTTTGGGGTTTGGAGATTCAAAACGCTACACAGCAAAAATAGTAGTAACCAAGCTGCGTGTAAAAGGCCTGGGTGTAAAATAAATTTTGCATTATTTTATGAAATTCTATGTAATATTACACCCTGAAATATGTAGCCCATCAGTATGAGAAACCTACTTGACCGAAACGTCAAGCTCATATATGCATTTATAGTTTCAATTTTTATCGGTGTGATGGCCGAGCGGGCTAAGGCGCCAGACCTTACTGTTGGTGCTGGTTTTGAATCCCGTCGGTTGCAACTTATTTTGTGTTTACAAAAATTGTACATGCAGTGTCTTTTTTGATGTGCATGCTTTTGCATGCGATTTTACCATCGGATTTTTTGCTTTGAATTTAATTGGTTATGGGGTATGAAAGTGAAAAAATACATAAATGTGATGATGCACAGTAAACATTCCCGACACACATTACTTTTTTGTCACAAACCCATAACATTTGTCCTAGCCTAAAGTTAAATCGATTTTAGCTCACTCTCTCGCTTTGAGTTTGATGTTTACTTTGATAGAGCTTATCTCACCAGCTGTAGCAAACGTTGCAATTTGTTGTTTAGATAAGCAAAGGTTTTTTTTCTCTCTCTATTTAGATTCGTTTCTCTATCAAATACCTTTGATAACAATCGTTCAGCACACTTTGGACAAATTCGATTTTGCCTTCAAATGCAACGTTTCGTAATCAACAGCAGAGACCGACAAATCGTTCACCAAAAAACCCAAACTCTCGACCCGCTCGGCACAATTGCATAACCGAAAGGATTATTGAAGACTTGTCCTGGGCCGGACTGCTTAGAGATAGAACGCTACACTGGTCACACTTACCCATCCTTGTCGAACGCGGTGAAGCAGGCATCCATGGCCAGCGACGGGTTCGACATAAAGTCCTCGTTGGAAAAGTCCGACGGCTGCTGGCAGATCCCCCCGGAACACACGTCGTCGTTGTCAGGATTCAGATAGGTCAATCACAAAATATCCGGGGGAAAAAGAAGAAGAAAAAAAGAGCACGTTTTCACATTAGTATTTTTTGACCCAAGCACAATCGGTAAAAAGTTTAAAATTCTGGAAAATTTAGAAAACAATGAAAAAAACGGACCCGGAACGACTACTGGAGCAGCACTCGGAGCGCACCGTCGAAGCAAAATGGCATCGGTTCCGTTCCGTTCGAAACTGGCAAACACCTGGCAGTACCGAGAACTGCGTGTATCGACCACGGTGGGCTTATCGAAAAAACAATTCACCATTCCTATGGAGACCGGATAAACGTGGTGCCGGACCGGTGCTAGGGCTTTTTTTGGTTGTGTTTGTGAAGCCAGCTGCTTGAGGCTGGTGTAGGAACATCCGGCCGGCAGAGTTGAGTTTTGTTGTTTTTTGGACGTATTTTGGATAACTAAGGATAAAGACGAATCGGATTGATTCATCTAGCAGTGATTTTGGGAGTCCCAGAAGATTTTTTCTTTAAGGTCAACATATTTATTTTGCTGTTTGTTTATAGTTTCCAAACGTCATTAAGTAATTTATACCCAAATAGAGGGTGACGAGCGGGAATTCCCGGGAAATCGATCATTTTTGGACCTCTCGATTCCCGAGAAATTTGGTCGAGACTCCCGGGAAATTTTATTCTTATAATATGAAGGCCAAATTATATAAACTAATCAGAAAAACATTTGACAAAATCGGAATTGTTCAGAACATTGAGTGTTTAATGATCGATATTCAAGTTCGAATAAACCAATGCTTCTAGAATCTTATTATTCAGAAAGTGTAAATTTTAACTTGTCGAAAATTCCAATAACTATAATTGAGTGTAGCCAAAAGTTACTTTAAAGCATACTTAGCAGGTACACCCCAGAAATGAAAAACTTAAGTTTTTTTATTATTATTATTTCTATTTATTATTTCTATGAGGGAAAAGCCTTTACAAGATAAGTTCAATTTCCATGTCATCTCTCGAGCATAGCAAACCTTAAAATTTTGTTTTTTTTTTTATTCTAAGTAAGTTAATTTCGCTGTATCAAGGTAATTTCCTTTTTGATGTCAATAGCAGTTTTGGGTTTTGCATCAACCTCAATATCAAATTACATTTGGGAAAAATAACTCTGCAACTCTTTGTAAAGTTAAGGTTCGCCAATTGTTAAAATTCTGGTTTTCCGAATAACTATTAATATTTCTTCATTTAATATTTCCCACACCCAAAATTAAAGAACGAGGGGATAGTCCTCACGAAAAGAAACGAAAGGAAAGTGCTATTTTGCAAGAGAATAGTCCTCTTGCGTGTTCATTCGTTCATTGGAACAGCTCATCCTATTGAGTGGCTTATATGGACAAATGACCGCCACTTAGACACCGAACCATGGTGGCCCATACGGCAAAGGCACGGTTTAATATGCCGAAGGTCTTGGGTTCGAGTCTCGGTAGCGGTACTTTTTTTTTTTTTTTTTTGATAGATGAACTTTTTTTGAAGATGAACCCATGAGTAAAGTACTCTCGGTATTTTTGAGATTTATCCTCTCAGTCCACCACAGTACAATTTTACTACCGAATCGTGCTCTTTATCCTCTCGTATTCCGATGCCCAGTTCTGGGTGCAGGTAAATATTTCTTTATTTAATGGTTGAAGTTGACCCAAGAAGGAAAAACGATTTTAAATTGTTGTTTTGAGTCGTTATTTATCATATTGCAAAAATAAAGATACTGGGAAATTATATATTTGCTAAATTCAAATTTTTAACATCTAATAACAAGTTCATGCAACCCATCCTTGTCAGCTTCAGAATTCAGAAAAAAAATATATCAGAATATTAAACTGTGAACTATAAAACGAGCCTACTTAAATAAACGTTTCATTGAATAAGTTTGAATGAATTGTAACTGAATTGGATGATAAGTAACAAATTTATTCCATGGGCTCGTTTAAAAATATTAAGAATTTTATAAAATTACAATGTACAGCACCGCAAAAACTTTTTTTTCACAAAAATAAAGTTTTCGTCATAACTTAGAAATTTGGGTTACTTTTGATTGCAAAACAACTGGACAGGTGTATAATGCATTTTAAAATCCTTTATTTATTCAAATTTTAAAACCATGGCCTGTAATTTCATTTTTTTAACTTTTTTTTATTTTGGTCAGAGTCGAGGCACATAAACTTCAAAAAATATTTGCAACGGCCTTAAAACAAGAAAAAAAACTTCCTTACACTCCATCTTCGATTTAATTTTAACAATACTTGACCAAAAATATGTCGAAAACTCTAGAGCCAAGATATTTGAGTTTTAGTGAGAAAAAAGTTGCTACCTTTCTCATAAAAGCAATTAGTAAAGACACTATACATTTGAGTGCTGCCACCTATGACAAATTCAATGAACAAGTTAATTTTAAATTTGAGTGTTTTTATAGCCTTTTCCTCAGTATGAAGACCAAAACTAAATTAAAAATCTGAAGTATTCTTAACTGAACATTGGAGGCTCTTTGGTTGACTCTCGGAAAACCCCATTTAAATCCAATCTTCAAAATTTCAAAATTTATAAAAATATCTCCGAATTTTCTAAGAAAAAATATGTTTATAAATGTTTGATACCTAATCACAGATAATTTTTTTCTCATACAAAAAAGTAACTTTTAGATGGATATAACCTGAAAACGATTCACTTTTGGGTAATTCTCCGCTCCTTTTTTTCGTAAAATCGCGATAACTCGTGATGGTTACAAGCAAACCCCTTATGTTTATATACCAACATTTTTGTAATTGTCCGCTCTACAACTTTGTAGAACATTGTTACACTCTAAAAATAACCCTGCAAAGTTAGAGAAAACACGAAATTTTAAATGAAACGACACTTCTGGGTAAATGTAGATTCGAAAAGTACATTAAATTTTCCTTAAAATGCCATGTTCCAAAAAATAATTACAGATAGGTAACGGAAAATGGCAGACTTTTAAAAAACTTTTAAGTGTTTTTTCGATGAAAAATACCAAATCTAGCGTCCAATATTACATAAAAGTCCCTTTGACACCAAATTTCCATCTCATCACCGTTTCAGGCTGCAAATTATTGAAAAACTTGTCTTTTTTCGTATGTTCAAAAATGAAAGGGGTCGTACCGCCCTCCGTCACGAGATATCAAAAAACGAACCTCGAATTCGTGATCAGGGACAAAAGTTACCCCTTAGAACAAAGTTGCACGCAAATCGAATAGGGGTTGGGGCAACTTTTCCCGAATTCGTGTGAGTTGGTAGAGAATTACCCCTTTATAAAAATTGCTTAAAATGCATTTTCATTTGCTAAAAAATGCAATTTCAATTTAGCACGTGTCGTACATTTATTCTGCGAGGTTTAACAAGTTGGATAAATACAACAAGGGCCTAAAAAATCAAGTTTTACAACATTATTTGCATTCCCGAAAACGCTTTTTAAATGGAATTTTATGACAAACATCCATGAATGAGTTAAGTAAACTCACCGCTCAAACAAAAATATTGAAAGATGTTACTTTTCGATACTAGTGCTGAAAAGCTCTACTTTTCTGCACCCATTTCAGTGCTGAAAATAGAACTGCAGCTCTGGTGTTGAAAGGTAATAATTTTTGATTCTGTTTTATTTTATAGAGGACTAAAAACTATTCAAATATTAAAAGTAATCAAAAATATAAAATTCAATCTTTCTTTCTTGTGATAAAAAGTGAAATAAAAAAATGGGTAATAAGAATAAGAAAATTGCTTCTCAAGATTCAAATTTTCAACATTTACCAATCGTTATGTACCACCCTTCGAATTTATGTGGAAACTTGTTTTGGAAGAATAGGTGAAGATATAAATGGTTTCTTTGAATGTAATGCAAATCAATAAATACGAATATAAATCGTTTATCGAAGTCCCAGAGAATTTCGCATAACTGTTTTCAAAGCAGTATTTGTGAATTCTTGAGATTACCATTTTGAAGGTTTTTGATGTCCCTCTCTTCACCAGAGTCGAAAACAATTAGCTTGAGAAATAATATTTGTATCATATACGATACATGCCCAATAAATCAAAACATATATCTCTGAATCATAAATGATGATTAAAATACAACTTTATTTCAAAATTATGCAAGATCTCTCTTAAATAAATATTTTATAAAAATGTTAATTCGAACGATTGGAACTATAAAATTGAGATCTTTTTTCAAAAAATACAAGAGTATATTTCATCATGAAATGTACGAATATAAGTATGAGTCCGAGTAAACAAATCAATTACCAACATTTCCTAATATGCATAGACATAAATTTCCAAAACCTCTTCTGATTGACGCGATTTTTTGTGTATTTTGTATGTCTGCGATGACGGAAAACCTTGCGTAATCAGAAAAGCTTAACCTTTTAGTGCCTCCGTGACGATCATGATAGATGAGCGCCGCTCACTGGGCTAATAAACAAGCCGTTTTCATTTTCCCACCCCACAGCACATTTAGTCCGACATTTGACTGACTGCACAAACATCAGCGAGCGCGCAAATTTTAGCAAACTTTCGCCGTACGAGTTTGCAAACCAAAAAAAAAGCCCTTCAAAGTTTTTTAGCTGAGAAGAGGGTGATTGAGGCGATTTAAGACAGTTTTACTGAAATTTGGTATTTACCTGAATTTGAATTTGTTTGTTATGCATGACAAATTAATAGGCCAAACTTTAAAAAAGTTATTTAGAAAGTTTCCAAATGTACCCTTTACTTTGGTTTAGTAAAGACGGCTAGTAGCGATAAGTGGCACGACCCTGTATACTGTTGATACCTCAATTTGAAGGACGTTCCTACCGCGGCAAACTGGCAAATTTCTTCTTGATTGCGTGCTAAATCAAGCTAATCACGAGGTCAAATATTTAGCGGGTAGAAAATACTCCATAAAATTCGCTCATTCCAAAACTGCCAACACACACACATACACACCCAGAGCAATTTAACCCCGACCACCCTCCCCCATCTTCCCCGTGAGCCAAGGGAAAGTCATTACCACCTCTACCACCGGCAGCTTCAGCCACCCTATTTGCTTTCTCAAGGGGCTTGCTGTCAGCTACAATGAAATACGCCCCTCATCATCAGGACGGCGACGACGAGCGAGTCACGGGGCTGTGTCGATTTGTACAAAAAATCTCAACTCAACTACACACGGTTGCACCGTGGAAGCCCATAAGTTGACGCAGGCAGGACAATGTCGCCCCGGGGTAACCCTTGGCTCATTAATCATGTAATTAAAAGATACATATTTTGACCAATTTTAATCTCACATAAGGATACCAACAGTATATTTTAAACTCTTAATCTATACGAATGTAAAAAGTCGAAAATCAATTGTCAACTACACAGTAAAAAATAGTGTAAATTTGGAAGGTGTAAAATTTTTACATTACCTATTTACATTACCTATTTTTTTACATTACTACCTCAATTTTGACTGAAATAGTGGCTTACAACAAAAAAGTGGTTAATTTAATAATATACATCACACCGTCTTTTCAGACTTAATTTACTAACTAAACGGGACAAACACAGAACACCCAGAGGAGATGGGCGGGAATCGAACCCGGGCCCCTTAGTACACATGAGGGATCGGCAGCCGAAGCCGCTAACCACCGCGCCACTGGTTCATTTTTTATGGAAAATTAAACAATGATTTTTAAAATGTGTAAGTGACACTGAGAAAAACACATTTATCACAACATTCCCGACAAAGGTAAACAGACAAAATTGCAGAAATTTTCTAAAAAAATCAAAGAAGTATATTTGATAGGGGTGTTTTTCTTTCAGGAAGAATCTGCAAAAAAAAACTTTTTTTCGGTAAATTACACCTTTTTCTCAGGGGGTCATTCTCCGCCAACTCACTCAGCAGTTTCTTCGATTTTGGTGAAACTTTGCTCTAAGGGGTAATTTTGGGCCACACAAGGTCCATGCACTATCTTTGACAAAGAGTTTTTCAATAGTGTCTTTAAATAATAGCTGTGTTGAAAATTCTTTTTTGAATCCAGGGTGACTATCAATAGTCATAGTTTTTCTTGTTAAAATTATATTTAAGATGTTCAAATTTTATGTCTACGTCATATTTACCATTGCTAAGGTTGGTAATATAGTTTTTAAGAAGAAAAAATCAAAGTTTATATTTAGTTAACTAAGTTTATAAGCTTTTCAACAAAACACATAATTTTCAAGTAAAATAGTAAAAAAACAATTTTGCCTGAAATTCGTTAAAACTAGTTTTGTTTCTAAAATTATCGATTCATATTGCATTTCAAACTGAATTCGAAGCACAACTCAAAAAATTTCACATTTTATATGAAATTTGTTTTACTGAAAATACCTATAAATATAAGATTTATTTGAATTATATTTAAAAAACACACAATATTTATTATTTACAAACTTATTTTACCTTCTCCTAACGGAAAATTGTCCAAAGAATCCGAAAATGCATTTCGTTTTCCGATTCGAAATTATGTTCATTGAGAAAATCATGACACTTTGAGAATATTAAAATAATGCTTTTAATCAACATTTTCTTAATTAAAGTAAACTAACTATTTAAACTTTTTAAAATTTTATGAAAACTTCTTCTTGAACACTTCTCTACCATGATCAGTATAATTCCATAGCATTCCATACGTATTTAATTTGTACTTTTCATTTTGCGGAAAAATCTCAAACCTATCAAAGTCACCCCGTTTGACAGTACTCAAAATTCCGAAAAACGTATTTTTGATCAAAAAAAGTAAAAAAACAGTTTTGAAATACTCAACTGTCAAAAATCGTGGGACGTGTCATTTTATGGAAAATTTAATCTTCTTTTCAATCTGGAATAACCCAGAAGGGGATTTAATTTTTAGAGTGTAAAAATGTTCTACAAAGAGAGTAGAGAAGACAAAAACAAAAATCATGATATATAAACATAAGGGGTTTGTATGTAATCTTCACGTGTTATAAGAATTTTACAAAAAAGTTTTTTTTTGTAAAGTGATGATTTAGACCTTTTTTGGCAAGTTTTTCGAATTTAAACCCCTAAACTCAATTTTGTGCTTTTGAAAGTATTTGTATATACAGGTGTTGATGCTTTTCAATTGCAAATTTTATTTTGCATCTAGAAATGATTTATAAAATTATGTTTGACATCTTTTTAAAAAAAAATATATATTTTGCACCAGATTTTGTACTATCCTGAACCGAACTGGAAGATGCAATTTTTTGTCCCCTAAAACAGATAAAAAGTCGAAAATTGAAAAATACGTATTTTGAAACACAACTTTTAATAATAATAAATAAAGTGGAGACCTTTTTTTCTGGGCCTTTAAAAAAAGTCTTAATAAACCTACAGTTATTTTTAAATAATTTAAAATGGCACAAACGCACTCTGACAGACCGATCAATGTCAAATTTGTTACAGAAGCTCGTTCGTGGCCTGGACTTTGATCTGAAAAAATCAATTTAAAATTTCAGATAAAATGTTTGGCGAAAATAATCCAATTGAATCTCACATTTTTTAAAGGCAATGTTTACCTCTCAAAATGTCGATCAAAAAGGCTTAAAAAATTGAGCTCGAAAATGGAAATCCTTTGGACTTTTAAAGTTTAAATTGAGATAAAAATCATCGGAACCTGCTAGCCAAAAAAGAAAGAAATTAAATTGGTGATGTGGAGGCTGAGTTGAGTACAAACCATTGCATGCTCTTTTTTTTTGTGACCAAAAAAGGAATTGCTCCGTAATTTGATAGAAGAATAGAATAAGGGGCAAAAATATTTTTTTAATTTTTATGAAATTTTAATCGAAATCCACTAAAAAATCAAAATAATTTTCCTACATTGTTTTGCATTTGTTAGGTATTTTTGGGCTCATTTGATCCATTTTTTAATTTTTGTAAAAAAAATTATATACATATCAAAAAGTTCATTTTGCAGTCAAATTATTTTTTGTTATTTTATTCATTTCATTTTTCAAAAAAAAAATGCAGACATGCACAATAAAATGGATTGAAACACTAATTCACTATCTTGGGTATAGTTTTCCTTTTGCAGCGAAATCAACCTCATAAAAAAAGGCGAAATCAACCTTAAAAAAAAACAACCTCAATTTCTTAAATTGAGCTAAACCAGCTGCAGCTAAAAAAAACTCTATAAATAATAAGCACAAAACCATTTAAAACATCAATAAATGTAGGGCTAAGGTACAACTCCAAAGCAGCGCGCAAACATTGCCAAAAGTTCTGTAGGCATAAGCCACAACTCAAACAGCGCTGCAATCGTTCTGCAGCTTTGTTAAAACCTACATATAAAGCACCTTTGTGCTGTCAAGGGTGTTTAAGTTTGAAGCTTTGTGCACCTTTTTAATGCAATTACGAACTCAAGTCCAACATTAATTATTGCGTGCTTTTACTGTAAAATTTATTCAAATTGTAATGACGAGTTCCACGAAACAAAAAGCGTTGAAATTTATATCTTCAAAGAATCTCTGCCTTTCTGCATTTTTACGTTGCTACCACAATAGATTCTTTCTACCTTAGTCTGTTCCGTTCTTTAATTTTGCAGAAATATTACACATTTTACGCGAAACTTTTGACATTTAAATATATTTAAGCACCAAACGCTTCTATCAACACCTTGACACGTGGACTAAAATTAAACCTAAATTTCAACCACCTGGACACACGCGCAACGAATTTTCCAATGAGAAAAGGGTCGCGCTTGGAAAAATGAGCAACATAACCTCAAACACGAGGATTGAAGCTTGATAATGGTTTCACGGCTGTGTACAAAATATGAATTTCCATAAAACCAGACCGGATTTTCCACCTTTTCACAATTTCGCTCCTCCGGCTCAACTTTGTTTAGCGTGCACGGGAAGGCAATTTTCCAACCACATAAAGCGATTAATTATGGAACCACCTCACATGCACACATCCACACACTCAATCTCATGCTACTGGCGGGAAGCGGAAATTACCGGGCGGAAGCGGACGTTGGCAGGCTCGTGTGAGAGTGGGAATGAATGAGCGGTGAAGGTGCGAGAAGATTTGATAAATTAATATTCATAAACCCTAGACGTTGGGGGTTTTGGGCAAGATTTACTCGTTTGGCATTTCGAACACAGTTTATGAACTTATATTTTTTGGTTCTAAACTCAGGAAAATAATTAAAAGAGATTTGTTTTCTAGAATTATTAACACTGTGTTGGTGATATGTTTGTAGTCATATTTTAAGCAATTTTCTAAACTCTTTTCGCAAATGACACCAACCAAACAAAAGCACGTGCACTCTGAATTTTAGGAATATATGGAGAATTTATGGAGAGTTAGGGTGGGGTTTTTTTTTGAGAAATTCGTTCATATTGCATGCAAAAAAAAAATCTTTGACCTAGTTATGAATTTTTGAATCAATACTGGCCATACAAAAATGATATAGGGTAATTCTCTACCAACTCACACGAAATCGGGAAATGTTGCCCCGACCCCTCTTCGATTTGCGTAAAACTTTGTCCTAAGGGTAACTTTTGTCCCTGATCACGAATCCGAGGTCCGTTTTTTGATATCTCGTGACGGAGGGGCGGTACGACCCCTTCCATTTTTGAACATGCGAAAAAAGAGGTGTTTTTCAATAATTTGCAGCCTGAAACGGTGATGAGATAGAAATTTGGTGTCAAAGGGACTTTTATGTAAAATTAGACGCCCGATTTGATGGCGTACTCAGAATTCCGAAAAAGCGTATTTTTCATCGAAAAAAACACTAAAAAAGTTTTAAAAACTCTGTCATTTTCCGTTACTCGACTGTAAAAAATTTTGGAACATGTAATTTTATGGGAAATTTAATGTACTTTTCGAATCTACATTGACCCAGAAGGGTCATTTTTTCATTTAGAACAAAATTTTTCATTTTAAAATTTCGTGTTTTTTTCTAACTTTGCAGGGTTATTTTTTAGAGTGTAACAATGTTCTACAAAGTTGTAGAGCAGACAATTACAAAAATTGATATATAGACATAAGGGGTTTGCTTATAAACATCACGAGTTATCGCGATTTTACGAAAAAAAGTTTTGAAAAAGTTACTTTTTGCGTTTCTCTTTGTTTCGTCGTCCGTGTCTGTCGCGGGTGACCTAAATGAAAAAATGACCCTTCTGGGTCAATGTAGATTCGAAAAGTACATTAAATTTCCCATAAAATGACATGTTCCAAAATTTTTTACAGTCGAGTAACCGAAAATGGGAGAATTTTTAAAACTTTTTTAGTGTTTTTTTCGATGAAAAATACGCTTTTTCGGAATTCTGAGTACGCTATCAAATCGGGCGTCTAATTTTACATAAAAGTCCCTTTGACACCACATTTCTATCTCATCACCGTTTCAGGCTGCAAATTATTGAAAAACACCTCTTTTTTCGCATGTTCAAAAATGGAAGGGGTCGTACCGCCCCTCCGTCACGAGATATCAAAAAAACGGACCTCGGATTCGTGATCAGGGACAAAAGTTACCCCTTAGGACAAAGTTTCACGCAAATCGAAGAGGGGTCGGGGCAACTGCTGTGTGAGTTGGCGGAGAATTACCCTATATGAAAATTCAATAATCTGTATCTTTTGAAGGCATTTTTTGATCGTTTTGGTGTTTCCGGAAAATTGTAGGTATGGATAAGGACAACACTGAAAAAAATATACACGTTTAAATTTTTTGTGGTGTTTTTTAATTTCACTTTTTGTCACTAAAACATGATTTGCAAAAAACACTTTTTTTTATTTTCTGATATGTTTTAGGGGATATAAAATGCCAACTTTTCAGAAATTTCCAGAACGGGCAAAAAATCTTTGACCGAGTTATACATTTTCGAATCAATACTGATTTAAAAAAAAAATATCGAAATCGGGCCGTATCAACAAGGTTCAAAAAAGCAAAATATAGAAAAAATCTAGACTTTTATTTGAAAAGGTCCTATAAACCAAATTTTCATTTTTTGCTTTTTGGGTGTTTTTAGAACCGGCTTGAGTCAGGGGTATTCAAAAACACCCAAAAAGCAAAAATTGAAAACTTTTGTCTAAAGGACCTTTTCAAGAAAAAACTCTGGAATTTCTCAGCTCTTCAAAAATATTTTTTTCAAAGGTGGGCAAACATGGGCACTAATTTTTAAAAATGAATTACTGCGTCTATTTTCAAAAAAGTTACCTAAAATTGCTATAACTTGAAAACGGTGCACTTTATCAAAATTTCACTTAAGTACTTTTTGATTGCAAATTCGATTTTACATCGAAAAATGAGAATGAAATTGAAATTATTTTGCGACCAATATTTAGATTTTTTGAAAAAATCAGTAATGATCAGAAAATAAAAAAAAATAAAAATAGTGTTTTTTTTTGCAAATCATGTTTAGTGACCAAAAAAAATTTACCGTTCATCATTTTTGCCAGTGAAGTCCTTATCTATACCTGCAACTTGTTTTTTAGAGCTCAATCGCAGCGAGTTGAAAACACAAAAAAAACCTACACCAAATCGAATGGAAAATATGGAAAATTATATGAACAAACTAATTATGCAAAACGGCTTCTTTGGGCATACCGAAGGCACCAACAAAGTTTCAGCTGGGTTGAAAAATACAAACATTAAATTAAAAAAAATCGATTTCGTAGAGAATTGCTAATTTTTCACATGCTGCCAATGAAAAATGACGACTTCCTGGATCAATATGATTAAAGAACATTATGGTAGGACTACTAACTATGATTAAAGTGAAATACGAAATAGGATATTTTTGCCTTCCTCACCTTATTGAGGAAAGGCTATAAAATCACTCGAAAAATTTACTTTTAATTAGACCTGTTAGACCTACCGTTCTGAAATGACCTTTCTTGTGGATTAAGAATTTTCTAGAGTTGACTTACCTATCTAAAATTTCAAGCAGTTAACAATACTCACGGCGGTGTATGTGACACATTCCGCCGTGACGTTGCAACGGTTTGACTTTTCTTTTTTCAGTATTTCGGCTGTAACTCAAAAAATACATAAAAAAGGTATATATGTGATTACAGATTCGGAAAGGGCATTAAATTTACTATAAGAAACAGTGTTGAAACATTATTTTAAGCATATATTCTGTTTTTGAGAGAGGAATATGTAGCGTGACGTTGCAACGCGTGACTTTTTCACAATCCTGACCCAATTCATGTTTCGCCATTAACTCTGCTCTGTTAAACGGCAAATTTTGAGTTCTTCTTCCATTTTTAATGTAAAATTGGCCAACAAATCGAATGCAATCATAAGTTTTTCGAAAAAATCAAACCCCGATTTTTAAAGACCACTTACATTTCGTGACGTTGCAACGCTCTGTTTTTGAAAACAGGGTTTTTCGTTGCGTTGCAACGTCACGAAATTTTAGTTTCAAAATAAATCATAGTTTTTGTTAGTTTTAACAACTGTTCGTTAAAATTATAAATTATATCCACAAAACACGTGGAAGTTTTAGAAGGGAGGTAAGGAGCTTCAAGTTTTCAGGAGGGCTGAAATTTATAAATAAAGTGCTCATACCGTTTGTTGATGGCCCCTAAGGGGTGATCTGCAAACAACGTAACTTATTTTGTTGACTTTTATGCTTTTTAAATAAAATTTGAGGAAATAGTAACAGTGTTTATCTGCGCAACATAACATTTTCAATTTCGAAAAACTAAACTTTGCATACAACTTATTTATGTAAGGGATCGTCCAACAACAAAGTGACAAAAATTTGTAAAAAAAAACAATAGAATCACTTGATTTTTATTATTTAGTGAATTTCACTGTAATTTGGCCAACATAAGGGTTTGGAATAAAAAAAAATTGGTTGCGTTGTATTAGAATGAACCCTCACGTAAATCAGTTTATCATAAAGGGGCCATCCAGTAACCACGTGATTACTTTATTTAAAGTTTTAGAATTTTTCCCCCTTGTGAACATCGGTCTATTTTGATTTGTTCAACAAGTTTCATAAAATACCTTCTTTTTTCGAGTTGCATACAAACTTAAGTGACGGAATTTGTGAATGACCCATGTACAATTCTTCTGTAAATATGCTCGGAAACATTATATAAAAAATATATAATATTTAGTAGCCCTTTATCTTCAACAATCAACTACGCATACACTTTTTTGCCATGTGACCAACATGATTTAAAATTTCGTGACGTTGCAACGCAAACTTAAACCTGTTGTAACTTTGGATCTAGACAACCAATTTAGTCGCTCTAGGTTGCATTTGAAAGCTCTTTCCAAATACAAAAAGCATCCGAAATATCAAAATGATTGAATATTTAGTTTTTTGTTGGCATAAACAACTGTACCTTTTTCGTGACGTTGCAACGCAATAAAATGGTAAACTTACACTAGTTCGAAAAAATACTTAACTTAAGATAAAATGCAAATCCATGAAATTTCCATTTAGTACATCTATAAACCAACAAAATGCAATCAAAAGACTAATTTTTGGATTTTATTTCGCTGAAAACCAGGAGTTTTTAGAAAAATGTTTTAAAACGATGATTTTATCACGAATTGATGCATAACTTAACCAACTTGTACAAAATGATATTCAAATGATCAATTAATGAAAACCATGATTTTTGAAGCTTCAAGTAGTCTAGAATCGAGGAAAAATATCCAAATAGCTCATACACGCTTTTCAAAATTTCATCCTCAGGTGTACATTGCTGGAGAATGTGTCATGTACAATCTTGACAAAAAGTCTGTAGGCAGTCTGTTTTTTTTAATCATCACTTATTTTTATTAGGACCTCTCAGGTGCTGCAATCACGTTAGGGGCGATCCATAAATCATATGGACACTATAAGGGGGTTGGAATCACTCTATAAATTAGAGGAAGGCACCAACCACCAGAAACATTTTTCAGTAATATTCCAAATCGCGAGTTCAAACAAATTTTTCGTTGCATGAAAACATTGTACCTGAGGCAAAAACCAATCGAAATACGGGTGAGCCCGAAGGTTTCCGCCACATCGCCTTTTTTGAGACACACTAATTTACACGCGTTTGACAGTTGTTCGAAACTGTCCTTACGTATAGTGTACTAGCTTAAATTTCAAGAGACAAATTATTTTCGACATTTTGATGTAAAATCTGACTTATTTTTTTTAATCATATAGCAAGTCTCTGAGATTTCGGACAACAATAATTTTTAGACTTTTTTTATTTGGATGCGCCAGTACCAACGCACACCGCGGGTTTGGTTTTCAAGCTCCGAGACGGGCCCGAACACATTTGTGTGTTGGTATTTTGGTTCATCGTACCAGCGCAGCACGACACTCTCGGCTCGTCGCCTCGGTTTCGTGTCTGTCACGCACCCGTGGCATGAACCCAGCGTATGAGCCATGGTGCTTCACTCGGTACGAGCCGAGGTACGTTCCGTGATACGCGCCGTGGTAATGAACCCGGTTTGTACCAGGGCTCGTACCGAGTGTAGCACCTTGGCTCATACGCTGGGTTCATGCCACGGGTGAGTGTCAGACACGAAACCGAGGCGACGAGCCGAGAGTGTCGTGGTGCGCTGGTACGATGTAAAGTGCCTAATAGAAAGTGGGGACAAGGCACTCAAAATGCAAAGCCACTCACAGTTGGTCACTCAAAATTTACCAAGCGTTTAAATGGAAGGTGACAAATCCTATGAACGAAGTAGAGATTGTAAGCACCTTATGTGTAAGAGGAGGTGCTCAATTTTTTGACAGAAAATCGCTGGGTTCTCAGTTTCTCGTGTCCTCACTTTATATTAGGCACTTTAGTACGATGAACCAAAATACCATCGGCTCGAGTGAGTCGGGTACGAGTGTAAACCGAACAAAGCAGGCGCAAAGCAAAACCGAGGTACAAGTGAACCGCACGGTGCAGGGAAGCTTGATTTTTACTATGACATACAATTACAATTTTGGCAGATGTCCATACAATTAGGCTATTGAAATATTCGAAAATCTGTTACTTTAGAACGGATTTTCTGATCATTTTGTGTATCCGCCAAAGGTGTAGATGTTGCCTAGGACTCTTCAGAAAAAAAAAGTTACAATCAAATTTTTAGATATGTTTTAAAATTTTAGACCACAAATGCCATATTTTGAGATATGGTATAAGTTGGTCATAAATTATTTGGCAGTTTTGTCATTTTTTTTAATCATTATTTTTGAAAACTTTAAATGCAAAATCTTTTGAAAACCGACGCGAAATCTGTCCACATTCCACAGATGTAAAATTACCATGATTTTTTTTTCTATGTTCCAACCTAAAATTTAAATTTTCTTTCTTAACACAAATCAAAAGAATAAAAAAAATTACAAAACGTTTTTTAATGCCAATTGATAGATGGAAAACGCCCGATTAACGCCAGTATCTTATCTGAATGTGCTTAAAACCTTTTTATTTTCATCTCAAGTGATCTATCGACGGCGAACACGGCCCAGATAATGGCCCTGCAATGTGCTGCCATTGAACACCCCCGCGACATCAATTCCATTCAAATATCTTACAAATTGCTTTTTAAGTCCACCACGCGCCGTTAGTGATTCCCATAATGTACAATTGATACGTTTAGGAAGAATTTTTCCTTCCTTTTTTTTGCTACATTGCGAACAAATCGATTTCGTGCAAATAGCCACCATAAATATCGGTTGTCTTCAAGAGTTTCAACATCAATTTATTTCCTTTTTCACACGATTCTCACTATATCTTACCTCAAAACCAAACTCTTCAACATCTTCGTGGGAGCTCATTGTTGTTTAGATATTTAATCTGTTTCACTTTAAAATGACTGACGATGAGCAGCACCCTGAAAACTTTGCAAACCACGGAAGAATCGCCAACTGACTGATTACGATCCGGACCGGTGTCGACATAGAAGAATCTAATCTAGCAACTGCCAAGTAACGTAGGTAAACAGGCAAGTTGTGACGGTGGGTGAATTTTAGAACTTTAAATTAAACAATCTTAATTTATTTTTAAAAATATTGTTTTTGTTAAACTTTTAGACAAATGTTAACAGCAAACATTATTTTTTTCAATTTTAATTTAAAGGCAAAAATGTCTCAAATTCAAATCACCGTCAATATTTCGCTAAGCAACCAAGTTACAAGTCGAAAAACAAGCAACCCATCTCGCTCTATGTTACGAAAATGGCATCACATTAAAGCGTGTGTGCCAGAGCAGTACCGGGGGGGAACCTACGCAAATGTGGGCTTGGCCACCAGCGGCCGGGAGTTTGATTGGAACTGATGGATCAGTCAGTGAGGCAATTCAAAACCGTCCCCCCAACCCACCGCGGTCACCACGGCATCGAATTAGTATCGGGCGTCATTGTTACTTCCAGTGGAGTGGAAAGAATAACAACAACAACAACAACAAAAAAAGAGTTCAGTGCCAAACCCTATTTCAATTAAACTCCAATCGATGATGGGTTAAATTTGATTAGATCCGGATTGTGATCAGAATGACAAAAAAGGCAAAACAAATAATGTTGATTTCAAGTTTTACGCCAACTTGGATTATAAAATACCAATTCTGACGTCAAACGTCAAGTTTAAGTCAAAAAAGAATAAGGTAAAATTTCATGATTGTTATTCTTTACCAAGGTTGGTAACCGATAAAAATATCGTCGATAATATTATCGTCGATTATATTATTGTCTGACGATAACGATAATCTATCGTTATTTCAATAATTCTATCGGCGATAAGATAAAATCTTTGTAAAATCGATGAATTCAACCATATTATGTTCAATTTTCAATGCTTTCACCAAGAATATATTTTTTGAAAATGAAGTAAGTTTCACAGTATAAATATGTACTCAAAATTATTCACAAAATATCGTATTTTTTCGAAAGTACTCAAATTTTCATAATTTGCAATTTAGGTAACCAACAAAGCGGAATTTTGTGTGTTTTTTTTCACTTTATTTAAGTATTTTTGTAAAATACTAAATTTTTCACAAAATACCATATTTTTTCGAAAATACTCAAATTTTCATAATTTGCTATATGGGTATCAAAAGAATTGAAATTTTGTATGTTTTTTTTAATTTATTAGTTTTTTTTGAAAATACTAAAATTTTCACAAATTACCGATTTTTTTCGAAAATACTCAAATTTTCAAAATATGCAATATGGGTATCAAACGAAGCGAAATTTGGTATGCTTAATACAATATTTTGAGTCATTTGATACCCATGTTGCAAATTTGAGTATTTTCGAACAATATTTTATGATTTTTTTTATATTTTACAAAAAAGCTTAAATAAAGTGAAAAAGCATACAAAATTTCGCTTCGTTTGATCCCATATTGCAAATAATAAAAAAAAATAGTACTTGCGACAAAAATGCGGTATTTTGTGAAAATTTTAGGCCGTTGCCAATTTTTTTTTAAGTTTATGTCCCTTGAAAGTAAAAAAAAAAAATGAAATTACAGGCCACGGTTTCAACATTTGAATGAAAAAAGTGTTTTAAAATGCATCACACATCTGTCCAGTTGTTTTAAAATCATTTTTTCCAAAAATGTCTTAATATGGACGGAATTTTTTTGCGGTGATGTACATTGGAATTCCATAAAAAGTTCAATATATTTTTAAACGAGCCTAAACATGCCCCCTGATTTTTCGGACCAATTTTGAAGGGGGGGAGGGGCGACATAAACTTTAAAAAATATTTGCAACGACCTTAGTATTTAAAAAAATTATTAACGACAAAAACAAAAAACAAATTCTTCATTGATAACATATTGCATATTTTGAAAATTTTAGTACTTTCTAAAAAAATACGGTAAATTGTAGAAAAAATCAATATTTTCAAAAAAAATACTATACAGAGAAAAAGCACACAAAAATTCGCTTCGTTTGATACCCACATTGCAAATTATGAAAATTTTAGTACTTTCGAAAAAATACGGTATTTTGTGATTTTTTTTGTATTTTCCAAAAAAAAAATCTAATGTTGTAAAAAAGCAAACAAATTTTCGCTTCGTTTGATACCCATTTTGAAAATTTGAGTATTTTCGAAAAAATAAAAACAAATTCTTCATAGATAACATATTGCATATTTTGAAAATTTTAGTACTTTCTAAAAAAATACGGGAAATTGTAAAAAAAACCAATATTTTCAAAAAAAATACTATACAGAGAAAAAGCATACAAAAATTCGCTTCGTTTGATACCCACATTGCAAATTATGGCAATTTGAGTTCTTTCGAAAAAACCCGGTATTTTGTGATTTTTTTTGTATTTTCCAAAAAAAAAAATATAATGTTGTAAAAAAGCAAACAAATTTTCGCTTCGTTTGATACCCATATTGCACATTTTGAAAATTTGAGTATTTTCGAAGAAATACGATAAGATCAAGACGAAGATAAAACTATCGTTATCGTTATCGAGCCTCGATAATTTTATCGTTTTTACAACCTTGTTCTCTACGACTTTTCTTTGTATTTTTTTTATTTGGATGAAACTTTGTCTATTTTCTATGTCAAAAGATACCATTTTGCATCATTAGTTATTTTAATTTTAATTTTAAATACAGATAACACTTCCAATAATTCGCAATTCGCAATTCACACACTTCCAATAATAAAAGAAAACTGACAAAATGTTATCGCTATTTTCTCGTAGCAAAAAAAGAGGCAAAGTTTGAATTTAAAAATAAACATAAATTATCCCCTCTCGCGGCTGAGTTTGATGGATGTCGCTCATGCAGATGGGACCATTACAGAAATTCCTGCTCCAAAAAGTTTACCGCACGAAAGTTAAACGACGCGCATTGACAAGGGTCACCAACTTGCGATTATAAATAGGGGCGAGTTGTCAAAGTGCATTATTTTACATATATTTGTCAATTTAAATATTTGATAACTTTTTTATATTCAAATTAAATTACATAAAAAAATATTCAATTTATTTGAACAAAAATCAACTGAAAACAATGTACTCCTACAATAATTATTTCCGTCAAGAAAAGCAGGGCTTTCCACAGTTTGAGAGCAGTTTTCCAACGTTCGCTCGATGGCACAATGGAAAAGCACACTTTGTTTGACGAGCTTGTCCATGATTTACAGGGCCGCTCCTAAAGTTGAGAAATTTCACAATAGGATGTGGCGTCGCACGCTATAACACGCCCCACGAAACACATTTTCGGGAAAGGGTCAGATAGGTTTAATTAAACAACAAACCCTCCAAAAACGAGCTTAGACAGTGCTTGTGGCTGATGAACTTTTCGAATGGAAGTTACAAGTTCGATGTTCGAAGAATAATGTTAGTAACTACTGTTGGGGGTATTTCCAAGTTATTTTAACGTGTTTGTGCCTCGGTCAATTTAGGTTGAGGGTGAAGATAAAATTTAATAATGCATATTTCAACACGATTTTCAAAATTTGGAAGCAAAAACTGTCACAAAATTATAACGGGTGGCAGTACATAAAGGTACAAAAATTTTAATCAAAGGTACAAGTTATGACATTTTAATTTTTGAGATTTGCATAGAGCGTCCAATTTTGCGTCCCGGGAAAAAAATTCCCGGGAATTCCCGGGATTTCCCGAAAAAAAATATTTCCCGTTTCCCGGGAAATTTGTAAATTTCCCGGGAATTCCCGAAATTTAAGCGGTAGTAAACTTTTTCTTAAACTTTTGGAACTACTTTTTGAAAATGCTCTGAAAAAATAATGAATTTACAAACTCAACATGATTTTGTTCAATTAAATGTATTGTTTGGTTTATATATAATAGAGCGTAACAAAATTGACTTTTTGGCAGGCATTCAGGGGTTTGTTCCGGTGGGCATACTGAGCCCAAATCCCAAATATGAGCTTGATTGTACGTAACAGGAGCTGGCGCTCCGCCCTTCAATATTAAATGGGATTTAACCCTTAAAAAGAGATTTTTTCAAAAATGTCTATTTTTGAGGCACTTTGGCCACCAATGCGTTTACCAAAAACTTCACTGGCGTGTAGGCCAGATCCTTGCGCATCTTTTGTTATATATAACATTGAAGTTTGGAGCACCCTGGAGCTCGGTACAGACCTTCAAAGTTTGGCATTTTTTCGAAAAATCGTCCCCGGCAAAAAAGATATGCGTCGCACCTCGCGACGCCCGAGACGCCATTTGATTTTGCCGGGGCCGGTTTTTCGAAAAAATGCCAAACTTTGAAGGTCTGTACCGAGCTCCAGGGTGCTCCAAACTTCAATGTTATTTATACCAAAAAATGCGCAAGGATTTGGCCTACACGCCAGTGATGTTTTTGGTAAACGCATTGGTGGCCAAAATGCCTCAAAAACAGACATTTTTGAAAAAATCTCTTTTTACGGGTTAAATCCCATTTAAAATTGAAGGGCGGAGCGCCAGCTCCTGTTACGTACAATCAAGCTCATATTTGGGATTTGGGCTCAGTATGCCCACCGGAACAAACCCCTGAATGCCCGCCAAAAAGTCATTTTTGTTACATCCTAATATATAATTAATCAGATTATCAGAAATTATGATATCAGAATTATTTCTGATAATATTAATTTTTAAAGCAACTGGGAATAGATATTGCTTAATGAGTATTAAATTATTATAATTAGGTAATTTTTTAATAGACTGATGTTATTTCATCCAAACAATGTTAACTCCTTACCTCCAAATTAAAATTGAGATTTTTTTAAAGTTTTTGTTTACCATAATCAAATGAGATGAAAATCGAATTTGTGCAAAAAGAATTAATTCAATTGGTTGAATACCTAGTACTAAAGAAATTACAATTTGAAGTAAAAGAATTATGGAGCACTGGTGCAACTACAGGTGTTAGAGGGTTAAATGTGAAAAAATAGAAGACTTTTTATGGAATGATGTTAATTTATCGTATAATTTAAATCATGTTGCATAATAATACAAAAAAAAATCATTGAAAAATTACTTTCTATTGTTTGTTCTCAAAAAATGCAAAAATATATTCAAAGCTCGCTTCAAATATTTGAAAACATTGGGTTGAATGGAGTAAAACCAACACTAAAAAGCTTTACCATTTGTTCAAGAGCTGAAACCAGTATTTGTCATGAAAAAAATAATGTCTGTATGTTATGATTGTGGATTATGGATTAATTTTACTCACAGCTTTGATAAAAAATATGTCTCATCAAAAAATACCTAAATACATTTTCTTGTAGACGAATGATTTTTTACATGCAGTCAAGCCGCTAATTGATCTTCACACTTATTTAAACCATTAATGTTGATGTCCTATACTATTTTGTTGCATAATTTTAATTAAAACCAAGATCATAACAATTTTCAATAAATTCAAAATTTCCCGGGCTGAAAATTTCCCGTTTCCCGGGAAATAAGTAACCCCGGGAAATTGGACGCTCTAGATTTGCATCATTGGTTTGCCCATACAAGTCTCTATATAGCCATTCCACGTCAAACAGGAAGTCTCCAAATCAAAAGTGCCCCGATTTGCTCAAATGTGGAGTGGAGATCTTTGACCCAAATAATTAGACTCGTATTTTTGTTTGGCGATCAGGGTGCTCCTATCCGAAATAGTGTGGTCCAAACAATTGCATTTTTCGTCGATTTCCGCAAAAAAAAACACATTTTTAAAAAAATCTTTTATCCGGAATGGCTGAACCAATTTTGGAGCGCCACATTTCAAAAGAAAGGTAATTAGTTGGAGTTTTAAGGAAAAATATGTTGAGATCCAAAAAACTAGCTGAATATTTGAAAAGGTCCTATGAAAATTTCATTTGCCGATTTCAAGGTCTCGGAACCAAAGAGCCCATGTCTGAAAATATTTTGCCCTGATTCCTTGTAATATTTTACAAAACATAACCAAAAATTGCGAATATCCATTAACACGTTTCGGAGATTTTTTTAGCTTAAAAACTGGGGTTTTCGACGCGCAGCGCGCAAATATGTTCAAATATTACGTACAGATCTTTGGGATTTCAGACCCGCACCCTCCCCCCTGTCACGCACTTTTCCTATACCTTTAAAATGGGCTGTCACAAACTGCAAACCCCCCTCCCTCCCCCTATTCATGGACGTAATTTTTGAACAAACCCAAACGGGAAAATGACGAAAACGGGTAAAAATCAACACTTTTCACTAAAACTGCGATAACCTTTAAAATTTCAGCGATGACCTATACTTTTTTGGGTACCGACATCAGGGGTGACATTGGGTCTGGGGCTGAGATTGGGATTTATGCATTTTTGTATGACCCAATCTCACCCCCAGACCCAATGTCACCCCTGATGACGATACCCGAATTTTCGTTATTGAAATACACAAGTTATAAATTATTAAAATTAGGCTGGTACAAGTATTTTTAAATGTTTTCCTCAAATATTAAATTAATATATTCTTACATTCTTAATTTCTTAAATTCCTAAATTCTTTATGTTTAGTTCTAAAATTTCGATTTTTACAATTTATGAAATAAAATTTCATTGAGTTTTTGAAGGTTAGAATTCCAGGTTTTTCGTAAATTTGCATTTTAGAATTTCTAAGTTTTTAATTGAAAATTGAAAGCTTTTGTAATTTCGGCTTTTAATTTCCGAAATTTTTCAAGTTTTTAAATTTTCGAGCTTCAAAAACTTTTATAAATTTATAAATACTTTACACTCAACCCTCGGTGGTTGGTCACTTTTTCGTTTGACACTTTTTTAGTTTTTACCCCTTTGGTTGGTCAAAGTCAAACTAAAAAGTGACGAACTGTCACTTTTTACGCGGCGCTCACGCACACTATCAAAACAAACGTTTGGTAGTGTGTGTGAACACCGTGTAAAAGAGGTGTCAAACTAAAAAGTGACCCCGTTCGTTTGACAACAGTTGGTGTCAAACCATCGGGGTTTGAGTGTAGTATTAAAAATATATGTATATTTTGCAATTTTTTTTTAAATTTTTGAATTTCAAAATTTCAGATATAAAAATTGTTAAAATTTCCTTTATTATTTTTTAAACTTTATTTGTTAGTTCAATTTTCTGATATTTTAAATTTTTGTTTTTATTTTCGAATGGTTTGTAATACTAATTTTTATAATTTCAGATTTTTTATTATTGAATTTTTCAGTCAGTAAATTGATATTTATATGATTGTTGTCAAGTTGTTTTTTACCCTGGTTTACTTCATTTCGGTCCCGCCCCTGTGGATAAATCGTACAGCGCACTGGACTCACAATCCAGAGGTTGCTGCTTGGTACTAGCAATAATGGCCGACAGCTATAATGACAACTTCTTTTTTTAACTCCATTTCGACCAAAAAACTAAATCTGTCCTGATAATTTCAAGATTTTGCATTTTGAGATTCGGGGATTTTCAATATTAATATATCGAATACAAAATTATTAAAACGTTTGTGATTTTTAGGAAAATTCCAATTCTTTGAGCGAAGAAACGTCAAACGCCACTTTTCATTACTTTTCAGCTGCGTACCGCTTAAGAAAAATCTTTCCGTGACCCTTTCCTTGGCCGTTTTTTGGACGTTTTTTTATATGGAGTTTTGCGTTTCTTCCGATCTGCGTATCAACCTTAAACATAAATTAAACACATTTTCTTTATGCGCATGCTCATTACATTTTGAAGAAATTCTCAAGGAATAATTCCTTTTCGTCGTATATGATTTTTTGTCTGTTGTCTTCTGTCATCTTTTAATATAACGATGCCAACATTTCAAAAAGCATCATGTACAAACCATCCTTTTTGAGAAAAACGCATTTGAATGTTGAGCATCATTTTTCAATTCCCATTTTAATATAACAGCAAAATAAGATGTTCTAATGATAACAAACGATGAAAAACGTTGCTTTTATTGATACTTGATCATCCAAATTCAATAAAACATTATTTCCGTAATTTTATTTCAGTAAAACAAACATAACTCCTTTTGAAATCACCAACGTCGATATCACCCTGCTGTCGTTGAGGGGGACGCTTTGTTATGATTCGTTTTTCTTCGCCGAATATACATGGCGCTTTGTTCATGTTGCTTTTTTTTCGTCACGAGGTTCATGTAGTCTTTTGTTTGACAGGTTGACAGGGCTATATAAACAGGCACTGCTAATGGCAGAGATTTTGTTTATGTTACTTTATTTAAAAGCATTATTAAACAGACTTTACTGAAGTAACTTTTGCTCATTTAGCTTATTAGGAGTACTTTCAGAATATGTAATAACCCAGAAAGTGTCAAAATGTACATGATGCCTTTTGAAATGTTACCGTCGATAACTATATTTTTTTTCATTTCAAGTTATCGGCTAAAATTTTCGTAAAAATAAAAAATAGTTGAAAGTTTAACAAGCAAGGCAACATGACTTGTAACTTAGTCTACTTTTAACAAACATTATGAAAAGAAACGTTACAGCCGAATCTCTCTGTTGTATAAAATTGCACGTAGTTGTTCGGTAACTGGGCGTTATTGATTACGAGGAAATTTATACGAAACTTTAACCTCGGGAATCGGGAGGAACGGACGCGGACAGTTTCTATCTGTAGAATAATCATTATGGCGAACCTGTGCCAATACCGGTGTTCTCAGCCTGGTTAAATGTATACTCATCGAGGAGGAAAAGGACCTGTAACTTTTTGTCGGCCGGAAATCGCGGGATTCTCATAGATAATGTTCGTGTGTAGTAACGCACAAGCAGGTGAAATTCGTTACCCCGTCGTAACCATCCTCAACGTGTGATTTGGTCGACGTGTGATTGGGTTGTTAAAATGTATTATTAAGCTAACGAAAAAAGTTTTGACTACTAAAACCCATTCGAAATGATTCTTTTTGATAATCCCCTAAACCATTTTTCAATAGAAATATACGAATATTCAAAAAAGCAAAGCAATCCATTTTAATCCAGATATTAAATATAAAGAATTGATTAATAAGAGAGAACAAGAACCAAAACCTCAACCTTCCCTAAGTATTAAAAAATCACAGATTGAAAACTAACTTAATTTCTCAAATGAGAGCGTAGATACCAAGAAATCCGGCCATCGGGAACCTGCTACAACCGGCAGCATGTCTGTGCAATTTTTTTTATGAACTTCTACTATTATAAGTGTATTTAGTGCTACAAGTATACGTAAAATACTGATTTTTGTTGTTGTTTTTTTATGTTTCGGATTTCCAGAACCGATCACATGGCCACACTAATTAATAACATTAATATTTAGGGTCAAAGTCAAAGTATACATACACAAATAAAACTGAAAGCGATTCGATTGGCTAAAATTGCAGGTGATGCCGTTCGTCTAAGATGGGGTCTTTTTTTATATTTTACCAGGTCACCGGGACACAGAGACCAAATCCGGTTTCTCTAAAGAATCAGAGTCAAAAACAATTCGACGAAATACAAATCGCAATAACCTGTGTGCAAAATGGAGACAGAGCTTATCGAAGAAAAAAAATCACAAATCACTTCCAGAGTTTTTTTTTTGAAAAGGACCAATAAACTATTGTCTTTCATATGTTTACAGGACCTAATCAAAAAAAACTCTAGACTTCGTGCATCATCCAATTCCCACTGCTAGATGAATTAACCATTTTGTAAATGTTTACTTTTGTTAGCAAACAAAACAAATAGATTTGTGTTTGATAAGTGTTTGTAAACAAGGTAAGGGTTGTATCGGTATGTGTGGCAGTATAACCAACACAAGCATTATGAAAATGATTAATGATTTCGATGATTGCTACCAAGAAGAAGAAGAGGAAGAAGAAGCCCAAATAGGTTGTTCTGGAATTTCACCTTAACTGTGCTGCTTTTTAACTGGGCGCTCGATAACTGGGCCGTAGCCCAGTTAAAATCAGACAAACGTCAAAAAACCAAAACGAACCGAAATGACCGAGGGGTTGGTAGATGTAAAAATCAAGTTCAATAACTAAAAAAATATTTGTTCAAGCATTTAACAAATTTCAAGTCACATTTAGAGAAAATATGAAGTAAACATGGTAAACAAATTTGAGTAACTTTTGTTTTTTTGTTTCATCAGGAAAATAATATGCATCGGTGGTCCCGCTTTTTTTTTTTTTTTTTGTTCATTCTAGATAGCGAGCAGCATTCGGTGACTGGGCTACGTTCTCAGCCCAGTTACCGAACAAGTACTGTAAAATTATTTTTACAACGCTAACTTTTTCGATATACTTTATTTATCTGGTTTTAAATATAGTTCTTTTTGCAAGTAAATCTTAATAAAAACAATTTACACTTTATTTTCTTAACTTACCATTTTTACCACAACAATAAATAACACTTTCCTTTCGTTACACTAGATATCACTTACAAGTGAAACCCCTTTGAATCACACAATATTACGTCAACTTGCACGAGAAAATTCACGACAGCCCGCGTCGCGATTGCACTGTTGAATGCAAAAACACTTTTCGCAACCAAACTCGAATGCACTTTTTCTGATTAAAACTCTTGCGTGTGTTTCTGATTTTGATGCACTTTTTCTTGTTTATTTACGTTTGTTTTCACTCCTTGAACCGGCGGTGACCGACTCGTTCAGCAATCATCATCATCGTCATCGGATACGTCAAAACTGATAAACGCACTGACAACACAACCATGGTTTTACTTCAAGATAGCAGGTTGTCTTGATATCTTGATGCGCAAAAAAAGAAGGGGTGTGCATTTGTGCTATTCAACTGTCGGACTCAAATGTGAGCTTTTATTTTTAGATTTTTGGAGATTTCACAATTTTTTTTTGACGATGAATTATATTAAAAATAAAACAACTATTCTTGATTTGAAAGATTAAAAGCTAGCTTTATTTCTATTCCATACTACATCGAATACAATCATACTTTATCAATTAGGTATTATTTACTGTGCCTTTCAATTCTAAGAGTTTTTTTTTAAAGGGTTGTTGTTTATGTTGAGGGTGTGCAAAATTGCTTGCTTGCCGCGTTACATTTAATCAGTTACAATGCATATTCTCTCAATCTTGAGGTGTGGTTTATCAATGGTACATTTTTCTTTTTTTCAAGCATGAGATGGGTTTTAAAATGAAGTGTTTTTTGTTTTGTTGGAACAAAGCAGTCTTCAGAGACACACTCATCAGCGGTTTTGGTGGTGGTTGTTGTGGTGGTGGTGGTGATGATGATGGCTGGAGTGGTGATGGTTGGGATGGCCACAGCCGCCCGACGAGTGCCTCCGGCCGGCCCAATTTTATGTGTCCGACTTCCACAGCTTTATCGTCTTGTCGCTCTCGAGGGCCGCCGACGCGATGATGTTCTCCGTGGGGTGGCAGGCCGTGCACAGCACCGTGTCGGTGTGGCCCTGCAGACACTGGACGATCTCCTTGCTCTGCAGGTTCCAGATGTACACCATGTTGTCCTCCGAGCCGGACACGATCCACTGCGAGGGGGAAAAGACGAGATTGATTTTGTTTCTTGCTGAATGAGACTGAAGTTCCAAGTTACCTTTCCACCGGTGACGGAGAAGTTGGCAAAGATGCAGTACTTTTCGTTCTTGTGGCCGGTGTACGTCTTGAGACACTTGCCCTTGGAGTAGTCCCACAGCTTCAGCGTGTTGTCGAGGGTGGCCGCCAGGATGTACTTGCCGTTGGGGGAGAACTTGACGAACGACACAGGCGGATTGTCGTCGTCGATGAGCGTCTTCAGGCACTGCCCGCTGGCCGTGTCCCAGATACGGCACAGTCCGTCGTAACTGGACGACACGATGAGCGATCCGTCGCGGTTAAAGTGCACCGCTGAGACGGGGTCCGAGTGCGCCGGCAGCGTCTTCAGACACTTGCCCGTCCGCACGTCCCAGATGCGAACCGACTCGTCGAACGATCCGGACACGATCAGGTTCGATTGGGGGTTGAAATTACAGCAGAACACGTAGTTGGTGTGACCCTTGAGCGTTTTCAAACACTTGCCCGAGCTCAGCTCCCAGATTTTGAGCGTCTTGTCGTCGCTGGCCGTCACCAGCAGCCGGCTGTCGCTGGACCACGCCACGTCGCTGATGCCCAACTTGTGGCCCGAAATTGTCTTCTCGAACTTCCCATCGTACGCGCCCCAAATCTTGATCAACTTGTCGGCCGCTAAAAACAGAAACAGTTAAAATAACAAAATTCCGTAGAAAACCATCAAAACTCACAGGAACTGGCCAGCCACTCTCCGTTGGGGCTGAACTTGACGGCGGACACGGCCTTGGTGTGTCCGGCAAGGGTGAACTTAAGAGTATAGTTTGGCTTCTACAAAAAAAAGTTACTATTAATTTACCAAACTTTTTCCCCCAAAAATCCCTCTTCATACCACGGAAAGTGACTGTCGGTTCTGGCTGCTGGACGAGCTGCTGTGCTGGCTCGGGGCCGGCGGCGGCGCGTTCTGTATCGGCGTCGGCATGTGGATCGGGTGGCCACCGTGGCCGACGGGACCGCCTATTGGGACCATCATTGGTGCGGCTGGCTAGTTTCGGTTCTGTTCCGGCCGGGAAGCGTTTTTTGTTTACGCAGTCTTCTTCTTTTTCCTGTTTTTTTTTTTTTTTGCGGCGGCGGCAAGCTTTAGAAGAAAGAAACGACTTAAATCAAATTTTAGCAACCTATCCGACAAATTTTCACTGTTACCGATAGGCGCGGGCACTACTCTACGGAGTTTAACACGAATGGCACGATTCGGCACGGTATTTTCTGTGAAATTCACGAAAAACGGAGCACAAATTAAAAGTGTAAATAATGCGAGCTTGGTTGAAAATCGCGTTCTTTCGCTTGCAGAGGAGAGCTGTCAAATTTACGGGCGAAAATGATTTACCCGCAGCAAAATTCACCACATGGGTTTCCCACCAAGGTTGGTGCAACACAAAAGGTTGGAAGAGCGTTTTCTGCGCAGCGTTTCTCAAGACGACCCAATTTTGGGTACCAGAACAAAATCTAAATATAACGTTGCATTTTGTTTGTTGGGAAACTTTTGCAATAGCTCTGAAAAGTTGCACTCCTTGCACTCGTATTTTGATATTCAAGTTCGTCAGAAATCTGCTGACATCAAACCAATCAAGTATCGCGTATGAGCAGTTCTCTACGGAATCGCTCTTTTTTCTTTAAATTTAATTTTTGTATTTTTGAAACCGGCTGAAACTTTTGGGGTGCCTTCGGTATGCCCAAAGAAGCCATTTTGCATCATTTGTTCGTTCATATAATTTTACAAACAAATTTGGCAGCTGTCCATACAAATATGATTTGTGAAAATTCAAAAATCTGTATCTTTTGAAGGAATTTTTTGATCGATTTGGTGTCTTCGGCAAAGTTGTAGGTATGGATATGGACTACACTGAAAAAAAATATACACGGTTAAAAAAATTTGGTGATTTCACTTTTCACTTTTTGTCACTAAAACTTGATTTGCAAAAAAACACTATTTTTAATATTTTTTTTTGATATGTTTTAGAGGACATCAAATGCCAACTTTTCAGAAATTTCCAGAATGGGCAAACAATCTTTGACCGAGTTATGATTTTTTGAATTAATACAGATTTTTTTCAAAAAATCGAAATATTCGTCGCAAAAATTTTTCAACTTCAGTTTTCGATGTAAAATCGAATTTGCAATCAAAAAGTACTTTAGTGATTTTTTGATAAAGTGCACCGTTTTCAAGTTATAGCCATTTTTAGGTACCTTTTTTGAAAATAGTCGCAGTTTTTCAGTTTTTTAAATTTGTGCCTATGGTTGCCCACCTTTGAAAACAAAATTTTTGAAAAACTGAGAAAATTCTCGTCGAAACCGAGTGCAACATCCGCGCTGACCACCTCCGATTATGCTACTCGTCGTCCTCCTCTTCCGTCGAATCCTTGTCCTCGCCTTGAACAATAACTTCGTACTTGTCCAAAAACTGAATGTAAATCGACTTCAATGCAACGCTTGCAGCATTATCTTCTCGATGATCTCCGGCAACCGGCGCAAATTCACATCGCGACCTCCGATCTTCGGTAACTGCATGAAAGGCGTCCTACAAAAACAAACAAAATCAATCACAAATCCCACAAAACATCGATGCTTCCTTCTTACCAACTCTGGTCGTAAAACAGATGCAGGTCAAGCAGGAAGATGGCCTTGTCCTTTTCGAAACCAACTTTTCCCTAACCCCCCGAGTGCAACATCCGCGCTGACCACCTCCGATTATGCTTCTCGTCGTCCTCCTCTTCCGTCGGATCCTTCTCCTCGCCTTGAAAATTAACTTTTTCGTACTTGTCCCGCACCGGCACCACCCACCTTCCGCTGCTGCTGTTTTGACTCACAACGGTGTCCGCGTACGACTCTTGGCTGCGGCCGCGTTCGGATTTGATTCGCGTCGTGAACAACTCACTCACCACCGGCACTACCAAAATGTTTGTTTACATTTGGGACTTAGGCATGCGTACACGATTACACGAGAACGACAAAATGAAAGAATTAATCCAGTCGTATTAAAAGTTAAAACTTTTAAATCTATTAGTAGTGAGATTTTCAAAAACTTTAGCATTAAAAGTTTTCGTTTTTAAAACAAGAAAAAAACTTTTAGTGAAGCAAATTTTCAGCACTTTTTAATTCAAAAGTAAGTTACTTTTGTCATTACAGTAATATTTTTTGTGTGTATCAACACAGCATCATAGTGTGTGTGTAAGAAAACGTGGATATCTCCATATATCTGATTTTTTTTAAACTGAGTTCTATTCCAGTTCCAAATCGTCTCACGTTTGAAACAAACTCGTCGAGCAGTTTTATTTCGATTTCAAAATACTGCTCGAAAAATAAAACTGCAACTCCGCGTTGCGGGTGGTCTGTTTCAATTCTATTTGAAAAATGAAACAGCTAGAACAAAGTAGAGGCGTTGCAAGTAGTCCTATTGGATAAAACAGGTGGTAAAATTTTGAGGTGATTACACGGTTGAGATTTTTTTTAAGAGTGCTTCTTGGGACGCGTAGTCCTGTTTTTTCGTGATAATTTTCGTCTCTTTTGTGTCGCTCTTTGTGTGCATGGGGTGATTGGGCATAATAATTGAATAATGCCATCAAAAGTGCAGTGCTTCTTGGGACGCGCAGTCCTGTTTTTTTCGTGATTAATTTTTTGAGATGCGGCAGCTTCCACTGAGAAATTTGACGCCCTGATCGACATTACATCAGCCTTTTTTTAATCAGCCATCAGACTGATCGAGGCGATACATTTCTCAGAGGGCTGGTTTAATTTGGTGAGATCAATCCGATAATGTATCCTAATCAAAATAAACCATTTCATATTTAATATGCACTGGGTCTTTGTGAGATGATCTTGTCATCCCATCAATTGAAATCTTGTGTTTATAAGAGTTTTATTAATGTTCTTTCTGTCACCAACAGTGAGCGAGTTGTGGCGCTATAACCACGGCAAATAGTGTCCAGGGCATTTGTGGAAATACAG